>NW_024626327.1:0-1420 GCF_008729295.1 Plectropomus leopardus | reverse complement strand
TTAGAACTCCTGATAATCCACGAGTCGCTCCTCCTCATAATCCACGAATCGCTCCTCCTCATAATCCACGAGTCGCTCCTCCTCATGATCAAACAACAACAACAACAACAACAACAACAACAACAACACAGCCTCCTCTGATAAAACCCCGTCATGCCAACACTGATTTATTTATTTACATCTGATTTCATCAAACATTTTGGGCTGAGGACCCTGAGGACCCTGAGGACCCTGAGGGACGTGTCCTCAGATGTTTGCCAACGTGTCCTCAGACACTTGGCGGCGTGTCCTCAGACTCATAGTGGTGTGTCCTCTGACACTCGGTGACGTGTGGTCTTGTTGTTTCAGGTCTGAGTCGTATCTTGAAGGGACGCGCTGAGATGGTGCGTAACCGTACGGTGGACTGGGCTCTGGGCGAGTACATGGCCTTCGGATCGCTGCTGAAGGAGGGAATCCACATCCGGCTGTCGGGACAGGACGTGGAGCGAGGGACCTTCAGGTAGACCCAAACTCCGGCTGTGTCCTCGTTGTCCTTTGTGCCGTCTTTATGTCTAAATAACAAATAACAGACAAATATTTCATCAGTTTTTCCGTTTTCATCCTTCGGAACAAGATATTTCTCATGTTATTATGACTTTTATTTTCTCGTTATTTATTGAAAATCTTCACTAGAAACTTTGTTATTTCCAAAAATCAACTCACCTAGTTTAAACAAAGTTTTGTATCAGTGACCCTTTGAAACCTGCATCCACATTGACACGCCTTTCACCAGAATTTCAGTCAGTGACCCTCGAGAGAACCGAGTCATTCGTTTCTAAAACAGGGAAAAACGATAACGAGCCACTTGGCGAAAAACATACCACAAATCCTAGAAATTTAGATTCAAGATTCAGAAAATGATAATTGATTGTAATTACTTTTATTTTTTTTTTATTGTAAATATTTTATTTTTAAGAAAAACCTTTTTATGGTTTGTCAGTCGTTCCCGTCCTGCAGAGGAGAAGAACTGAGAGGAAGATGAGGTGAAGCTAATGTCCGCTGTTGTAACTGATGCGGTCTGTCCTCTTTCAGCCACCGTCATCACGTCCTCCACGACCAGAACGTGGACAAGAGGATCTGCATCCCCATGAACCACCTGGCTCCGGACCAGGCGCCGTACACCGTCTGCAACAGCTCGCTGTCAGAGTACGGCGTCCTCGGTGAGTCGCAGCGGAAAGACTCGGAGATCTAGAGGTGTTCTTTGTTTGAAAATAAACGCCTGATTTTGTGTGTGTGTGTGTGTGTGCGCGCGCGTGCATTTGCGCACAGGTTTTGAGTTGGGTTTTGCGATGGCGAGTCCGAACGCTCTGATCCTGTGGGAGGCTCAGTTCGGAGACTTCCACAACACGGCTCAGTGCATCATCGACCAGTTCATCTGCCC
>NW_024626326.1:0-2499 GCF_008729295.1 Plectropomus leopardus | reverse complement strand
AACAAAAGTAATGCTGCATGAAATATGTTTTTATCAATATAATGAGGAACACCACTACCGTTCATATTACATTAAGGATACAATGATAAGTAAGAATGTCAATAGTACCATAACTCACCAGGTGTTAAAAACATGTTTGTAATGTCTTTTGTCCTAAAATAGTCCAAGTAAACACAATTTAAAGAAATTTTCAAAAAAAAAACATAAAAAAAAATTCATGCGATTTGATATTGAAAAACATTAAAAAATTAACTCTTTTCCAAGTCCGATCGTTACCCTCAAGCAACAACACAGTAGAACAGCCTGTAGGAATGAATGTGTTAATAAGTATAAGCATATTTTAAAGTCTGGCAGGACAGTCTTAAGATGTATAGAAAGGCCCTGTGCCATACCAGAGCAAACTATTACTCATTAATTGAGGAAAATAAAAACAATCCCAGGTTTCTTTTCAACACTGTAGCAAGGCTGACTCAGAGTTATAGCACTATAGAGCCTTGTATTCCTTTGGTCATCAGTAGTGATGACTTTATGAGTTTCTTTAAATGGATGTGACGCATCCATTTAAGTTGATTTTACCCTGGATTGTATCTCTAAATTCTATCTCTGGATTTTATCTCTAACAATTGTAATAAAATTACAACTATTAGAGATAAAATCCATTATCTCTTGCCCTCAACCAACCTGACAACAGACACAGGTAATTTGGATATGACAGTAGGGCCTGATGTTTATTTAGACCGTTTTTCCCCCATTGACCTTCACCAGCTCTCTACATTGATTTCCGCATCCAAGCCATCAACATGCCTGTTAGACCCCATCCCAACTAGGCTACTTTAGGAAGTTTTCTTCTTAATTAACAATTCTCTGTTAGATATAATAAATATGTCTTTATTAACATGCTATTTACCACCATCTTTTAAAGTATCTGGCATTAAACCCCCTCTAAAGAAGCCCACTCTCGATCCAGAGGTTTTAACAAACTATAGACCGATCTAATATAATCTCCCCTTTATTTCTAAAATTCTTGAGAAAGCAGTTGCTAATCAGCTTTGTGATTTTCTCCAAGATAATAGTTTATTTGAGTACTTTCAGTCAGGATTCAGAGTTCATCATTGTAAGGAGACTGCACTAGTAAAAATTACTAATGACTTATTGATTGCCTCTGATAGAGGACTGGTCACATTGATCCTATTAGATCTTGGTGCTGCATTTGACACCACTGACAATCAAATCTCAAATCTGCACTGATGCTGTAACTCCGGCTTGCCTTGATCGTGGCCTTAGTTGCGCAGATGCCGTGATCCTGCTCAATGCGGCCTTCTACTGCCGTTATTATGCGTCATGCCTCCGCTACTATATGCATGGGACTCTTATCAACACCTAAGATATTTGCACATAACATCACATGCCATCACAGAGTGCATTTAGTAATTTTACGTCTATCACTATTGTTATATGATATGCTATTGTTACCATTATTGCTGTGCATCTCTCCCCTTCTCCCCCTCTCCTCCTCTCTCTTCCCCTCTCTCTTTCTCTTTCCTTTTTGTCATTACTGTAATTTTATTGTTATTTACAACATCTATTGCACGTCTGTCCGTCTTGGAAGAGGAATCCCTCGGTACCTCTTCCTGAGGTACCATTTTTTTTCTCCCTGTTACAGGGGTTTTTGGGGGGAGTTTTTCTTTAGAGAATGTGGGGGTCTAAGGGCAGAGGGATGTCGTAAAGCCCTCTGAGGCAAACTGTGTTTTGTGATAATGGGCTTTATAAATAAAATTGAATTGAAATAAATTTTAGAAAACTTTACATGAACAACCTACCAAACCAAACTATCATAACCGTCTTCAAACAAGGTAATGAGTTATATGTCAATGTTAGATTATTTATTTCACACTTAGATGCCTGTTTTCAGTGTCCTGGTGTGTGACTTTCCTGCCACTCTTTCTGTGTTTCTGCTTGGGTTGCTGGCAGCTTGTCGTCTTCCAAACTTCCAAATTCTGATTCATCTAATGATCTTACCCTCTTCTTTGACTAAAATAGTATAGCAGTCATCCTGTAAATGAAAGAAAAATATGAGTAAAATCAATGCATACAGTCTGGACTCACAAAGTCAATTGTTATAGTAATTTATACACTGTCATAGCCTGAACTTTAATGAAACTAACATAAAACTTTTCTGGGTCAGTTTGTTGAGTTAAAAATAAAATTATGATGACTGTTATACATTTGAACAGTATATAAACCTGAATACACAAAATCAAGAACTGCCATGGTGGGATTCCATAGTGGTATGATGTTGTTCCTAGGTAACATTTGCATTTTAGCAACTTTTTATTAAAAATTTATCAAAAAAGTACATTATAACATTAAAAAATGAACTTTACACATCTGTTTTTGTGGATCAAATTTTTTCCAGATTGTAAAATGACAGAAAAAGACATTTCAGACCATTTTTATAGACAAAGTTGATGTAGCTGAAAAATGTGAGTGTGGCGACAC
>NW_024626325.1:0-1747 GCF_008729295.1 Plectropomus leopardus | reverse complement strand
CACATGCATAAACACAGCCAAACTTATTAAAAAAATGAAGAATGAAAAATGTGCCAAACAGGGGTTTAGACATTAATGAAAAGCATTGATATTTGTTTGACCACATAGAAACTTTAGATGACACTCAGTCCTGCTGCTTTGTGGCAGCTAGCAGATACACATGAGAACATGTAACTATGATGAGCGCTTGAGCAACACTAAGGTGGCTCTGATAATCTAGCTGTTTGTGTCGCTGGTAGTGTGAACACAACCATAGAATGAGCTCAGCCTGAACTGAAAGCAGTTTTTGTTAAACACACACACACACACACACACAGAACCTGCAGTGCTATGTATGTTTCATCACTGTAAAGCTACAACATTTTTCATGGCCTGAAGCTGTTCATTACACATTTACCAACACGACTGTCTGCCCTTTCAAATTTTCTCTTCCTTTATTTCCTTTCTCTCTCTCTCTCTCTCTCACACACACACACAGGTTTTATATGAAGCGCCATATGGAATCACACTTTTTATTCACAGCCAGTTGGCTTGTAAAAGACAAAAATCCCTCTTTATCAAATGTATTACAATATTGCAGGCAATTTGCTTATATTTATGAGGACCTTTTCTTTGAAACCAACTTGTGAGGACATTTTGGACAGACTTCACAAGGATGTGTATTATTTATCATTACAGGCTACTTCTCTTCAGCCAGTGCTAACGGTCACTGTCCCTGATCAGAATGGCAAACATCATAGCTGTCACATTATATTAGCTTTAACATTAACAATAATGAAATATATATTTTGGCTGTTGTCTGGTAAATGTGCTGTTTACGTGCTGTATTTAGCCAAACATTGTGTGTGAGGAGAAAGAAACACAACTATGTAACACTGCTCTTAAATCCTGAATGGACTGACTGAATTTGTAGTTCAACAGAGAAACATGATGACTGTAGATAAATGATCAGTTAACACCAGGAGTAATTTTGGAATTATGCATTTCTGCAAGCCATAGATAAGTCACATCTTATTATCTAGTTTATGTTTTGAGATTTTACTTTTCTTTAAGTGTTAACAGCGCTGTGCTCAAAGCCACAGTTGATAAATTATTTTTTTAAAAAAAATCATATTTGCTGTTACTTTAATCACACAGCACAAAATGAAAAGTATAATCAGTGGGAAGAAAGCATGCTCAAATGTTTTCAGAAACATATTTTATTTTACTAAGCTGTAAAATCAAAAAAGTAGGTCCAGCTGCAGTGTTTGTGGGCTACAAACCTTCTCATTTTACATCTAAACAGTTTATTAAAGTATATTTCTAAAAACATTTGAGGCACAATACCATCACAGAATCTTGATTTATATTTGATTAACACTTTGACTGAAGTTCAATGAGTGATTGACATAATTAAAGGCTGCTTGAGAATCTCCTTGCTCTGATTGGTTGTTGCTGCCATCAGGCTGATTTTTATGAACATTCAATATGTTTTCACTCTGAACTCGTTACATGATGCTGCTCTGTCAGGGACTTTCTGCGTCTACTTATAACGTTTTTGGCATCCATCTGTGTCAGCTGTTTGTGCTCTGGGATGCCCTTACGGTGATGTCAACAAAAGCACATGTGGTTGGATGAAGCAGCATGGTCCTTGTGTTTACACTTGTTTTTATGTTTTGTCATTATTGTAATTTAATTGTTATTTACGAGATCTATTGCACGTTTGGGCTTAAAATGTCCAGTTTTGGAGGCACAATACAACAACCAT
>NW_024626324.1:0-1295 GCF_008729295.1 Plectropomus leopardus | reverse complement strand
AGCACAAAACACAAGAGCACAAAAACACAAAACACAAAAACACAAAGCACAAAAACACAAAACACAAAAACACAAAGCACAAAAACACAAAACACAAAAACACAAAGCACAAAAACACAAAGCACAAAAACACAAAAGCACAAAACACAAAACACAAAAACACAAAAGCACAAAACACAAAAACACAAAAACACAAAGCACAAAAACACAAAACACAAAAACACAAAGCACAAAAACACAAAACACCAAAACACAAAGCACAAAAACANAAACACAAAAACACAAAGCACAAAAACACAAAAGCACAAAAACACAAAACACAAGAGCACAAAAACACAAAAGCACAAAAACACAAGAGCACAAAAACACAAAACGAAAGCACAAAAACACAAAAGCACAAAACACAAAAACACAAAGCACAAAAACACAAAAGCACAAAAACACAAGAGCACAAAACACAAGAGCACAAAAACACAAAGCACAAAAACACAAAACACAAAAACACAAAAACACAAAGCACAAAAACACAAAAGCACAAAACACAAAAACACAAAGCACAAAAACATAAAAGCACAAAACACAAAAACAGAAAGCACAAAAACACAAAAACACAAAAGCACAAAACACAAGAGCACATAAACACAAAAGCACAAAACACAAAAACACAAAGCACAAAAACACAAAAACAAAGCACAAAAGCACAAAACACAAAAACACAAGAGCACAAAAACACAAAACACAAAGCACAAAACACAAGAGCACATAAACACAAAACACAAAGCACAAAACACAAGAGCACATAAACACAAAAGCACAAAAGCACAGAAACACAAAAGCACAAAAGCACAGAAACACAAAAGCACAAAGACACAAAAGCACAAAAACACAGAAACATTGCTCGCTCTGTTTTTAAAGTCCTGTTAACATTTCCTGTTTTTCACGGGGAAGATGGGTAGATCTTTATTTTGTTTTTCATTCGGTGACTTATTTATTGTGGTCATTCATCTTTTCATTATTCTTGACTGATATTTTTACCGTTCATTCTTACTGAAGTATTTTTACTGTAACGCTGTATAATAAGAGGAACTGTGCTTGCTTTCTCTTTGGTGTGACTGAAAGTTAAAGTTGAGCTACGACGCGACTTTAACACGACTGTGATTATATGACCCGAGTGAAGTGTTTTGTTACAGCGCTGCAACATCTGCACACTCATCCGAGTTTGGTCAGTTTATTGAAAAATAAAGCAAATTCAGCACCGAGTGGAACTGTGATACGAGTCCTGTATATATATAGGC
>NW_024626323.1:0-1651 GCF_008729295.1 Plectropomus leopardus | reverse complement strand
ACCCGAAGGTGGAGGGAGGCCACCCTCTCGTTCACCGGGGTAAACTCCAACATACAGGCACTGAGCCGGGGGGCAATAAGTATTGCCACCCCTGCCCGGCGCCTCTCACCAGTGGCAACTCCAGAGTGGAAGAGAGTCCAGGCCTGGCTCCAGGGGGGCCCCGGTGACCAACGTCCGGGCGAGGGAAACTTTGAACCATTTTTCTTTTTCATCAGAAGGGGTCCGGTGTGCTACACTTTGTCTGGTCCCTTTCTTAGGACCTGTTTGCCATGGGTGACCCTACCAGGGGCATAAAGCCCCCGACAACTGAGCTCTTAGGATCACTGGGACACGGAAACTCCTCCACCACGATAAGGTGGTAGCTCAGGGAGGGGCGACTCTAAACGTGTCTGTCTTTAACCCTTCAAACGCTAAACATGTCCTTCTTTAACCCCTCAGACTCTGAACGTGTCCTCCTTTAACCCCTCAGACTCTGAACGTGTCCTCCTTTAACCCCTCAGACTCTGAACGTGTCCTTCTTTAACCCTTACAGACTCGGGCCCGCAGATGGTCTTGCTGACGTCAGGTCTAGGTGAGAGCTTATTGGCTGAGACTGAGATGTGACCCCTCCCTCACGCTCACACTCACTTCCTGTTGACCTTCACCTGGTTCTGTTTGGTTGGTTTGTTTCTGCACTGCACGTCTCTGTCGGATCACCTGACGGCTGACAGCCAATCACATGCTCTGCATGGTTCGATGTAGCACCTGTTCACACACACGGAGACGAGTGGCGGCACAAAACTTTATTAACACACCAAGTGTCTTACAGACAGACGGGTGTGAGTGTGTTTCTGATGAATGTAGTTCTGCTCTGTTGGTTTCTTCTGCTGCTCTGATGTCACAATTATTAAACTGTTTACAGCTTCGTAACCATGACGACTCAGACTCCTCCTTCCTCTGAACGCTCGCTCGCTGACCGTGAACGGCAACAGGCGGTATTTTCTTTAAAAATTAGAAGAAAATGGAGATTGTTAAAAAAATATATTAAAGAAAACACAAGGCCCATTTTCTTTGAAAAATCTTAAAAACAACAAAAATCTTTAAGTAAAAAAGGAATCACCAAAATATTTTCTGATAAAAAAAGAAAAAAGAAAATTGCCATATAATAAAAAAAATACAGGGCATGTTTGGTTTGAAAGTCAATAAAAAATTCAAAGAATGAAAAAACTGCCAAAGATAATTAAAGATGAAAATAACAAAAGTAAAACCATTCACTGGAGGAGAACAAAAAAGCAAATGTTTTCCTCCAAAAATGGCTGAAATGTGTTTTAAAAATGCCACAAATTTCATATAAAACACAAGGCATGTTTTCTTCCAAAGTCAACAAAAATTTTGAAGACAAACAAAAAAGGTAAAGGAAAAATAATTTCTTTGAAAAAATCACAAAATTTCTTAAAAAAAAATCTCCCAAATTTTCCATGAAAACGCAAGGGATATTTTCTTTGAAAGAATAAAAAACAAAATCACTGAAATGTAAAAATACAAGATTGCCAACAAATCTGAAGAAAACACAAGGTATGTTTTCTTTGAAATATTACCAAAGCTTTTAAAGAACAAAAAGACAAAATCACCAAAATATTTTCTTTGAAAACTGTCGAACATTTGTAAAGAA
>NW_024626322.1:0-2444 GCF_008729295.1 Plectropomus leopardus | reverse complement strand
TGACCTGTCACAGTCAATGTAGCTGCTGATCACTGACATATCCCAAAAAAATTACTTAGCATGTAATATATTGAGATAAATATTATAAGAAGTTTTTGTTGTAGAATTTCTAAAGAACAGCCCAAAAAGTCAGCATTTAATGTATGTGTAAGTGTGAATGTTTGACATTGCACAAAAAATAATAATGTATAAATATCAGTGCTGCTGCTAATCATTGACATATCCCAGGCTGTCAACAACAACAACAAAAAAATTACAATCTACTTAGTATGTAGTATTTTCAAAATAATTCAGCTTTGTGTTTGTTTTTTAATCAAAAAACAAGGTGGCGTCATGACAAAAACTTTCTGGAAATTAATGAATATTTGATATTTATGATTTGGACAGATGTTGGTTAAAGAATAAACTCAATAAAGGTAGAAAATCATATTAATGTATAATATTTTCTAGCTTGATTTTGAAAATCACATTTTGTGAGTGATATGAATATGTGTGATATCAAAGCAGGCCCTAAGGGTTAATTTATAAAAAGTTTCAGTTTTGTGTGTATTTATTGTGTTACTTTTTGCATCAACAGTTTCATACGCTGCTGGAGAAATATGAGTTGACCCTTTGAAACCGTGAGCTTGAATTTGTCTCGATACGTGAACATGGCTCCCACAACCGGAGTTACAGACTACAATGTGACTAAAAACATGATGTCAGTGACGTTTTTCAAAACAACTTGGCACGTTTGGGCTTCAGGACACTTGGATTACTTCAGATAAGCAGTATAAAGACATTTTGTACTGTTATATATTCTTTCAACGTTTGAATCCTGGTCACCGTTTGCTTCAGTTGTTTGGGAGAAGAGTTTGATGTCTTTTCCCCATAAACCTCCGACAATAAACTTTTTTGGTGAACTGTCCCTTAGATGCCACTACAGACCTGATGATCACGAGTATAGGTGGAAAAAAAATGGATCGCTATCAGTTATCGGCCAAATGAGTTGTTGTATATCAGCATATCAGATACTGGCAAAAAAACTCCAATATGGTGCGTACCCAGTTGGTATGATATGTATGAAAATGTGTTTGTGGTTTGTAAAAAATGCCAACATTATGACCTGGTTACTGTTAAAGCGTGTCAGCCTCCCTCAGCATGTTTTGGACAGCAGCAACAAATTCCAGAGGACAAACAGACCTCAGTGTGTCTGGAGACAGATCAGTTACTACCTAATGGCTTCTGCTGATCAATAATCTGATCAATAAACCTGAGGAATCAGGTATCGGTTTATCCTCTCGACAGCAGAGCAGGACAGTTTGTCCACACTTACACCCGTCAGTGGGAGAAAGTAACTAAGTACTTTTATTTGAGTAGAAAGTAGTTGAGTTTGTCCATTTTATGCTACTTTATACTTTTCTTTCTCTACATCTCAGAGGGAAGAATTGTTGTTTTTACTACATTTATCTAACGGATTTACTTGCTTAAGCTACCCAACACTAAATAAAGTCATTAAAATGAGCTGCAACAACAAAGAAAAATGTTCATTGAACTATATTCATAATTATATATTTAAAATTATTTTAGAGAATTATTAGAATCATAAGCTTTTTTTCAGGTCATTTTGCACTTTGTATGTTTTTGTTTAACTTTCTTGTTTTTTATTTATTAATTCATTTTTCTGTCAAATTTACAGGTAATTTTCTTATACTCTGGGTCATTTCTTCTTTTGCTGCCTTTTTACCCTCTTGTGTTTTTTTTAAGCCATTGGGAAATAATGAAAGTCTGTTGGCTGTGTAATATACACCAATTTTGATTCCAATAAAATTTTAGATTTGAAACCCCCCAGAAATAATATATTCAGGGAAATGTCCAAAGAAGGAATTAAAAGAAAAAGCACATGCAGCATTTATGGAGACCTCAGTGTCATTCTGTTTTTACTGGTAGACAAAGTGACCACAGATCCCAGTCAGAGTGAGACCGTCAGCCAGTAAACCACAAATCAATGTTTTAATTATTCAGTGACATCAGACACCAGCAGAGATCAATACATCATCGTCAAGAGACCGAAATCTGACAGATCTGCAGCAAATCTGAAACTGTTCACAGAAATGTCAGAAATATAAAAAAAATCTGACATCAGTTCACTTTACTAAGGAAGCCCTAAGCGGACGTGTTTTTTTTTTTTTTTTTTACAAGCCGTTTTCTCGATATAACGAGATATTATCTCATTATAACAAGATATTATCTCGTTATCTCGAGAAAACGGAAAACGAACTTTGTTTTCCCGAGATATTAAGTCGTTATCTCGAGAAAACGAACTTTGTTTTTTTTTTTACTTTATTGAATGAACGTCAGAAGAAGAAGTGGCGGGTGGATGATGTGACAGCAGGTGCCGTGCGATGTTCAGCGCGGACAAATGCGTGCAGGTTCTCGCCCCTGCACGTACCAAAAAGCACCGG
>NW_024626321.1:0-5323 GCF_008729295.1 Plectropomus leopardus | reverse complement strand
GTGTGTGTGTGTGTGTGTGTGTGTGTGTGTGTGTGTGTGTGTGTGTGCGTGCGTGCGTGCATGTGTGTGCATGTCTGACTGTTGTGTTCTGTAATTTATTATGTGCTCTGCTTTATTGTTTGTTTATTTAAAAGTTCTTATATTTTTAAAAACTACACTACAGTATTGTAATGAGCTAAAACTAAACCAGCAATGTTAAAATGTGGCTTGATTAACTGATAATTCATATTATGTAGACTATTATATATAATTTTTGAACGTAGGTTACCTGAAATTTTAAGTGCAGGACTATTAATAATATTTTTCATTGTGCATTGCTTTTTTAAACTTCAAGTGTTACTACTGAGCAATGACATCGTGTTCTGTAAGCAAATACCCTTAAGGGAATTATCAAAAAGATCAATGAAATATTGAATTGGGTTTAAACTAATATTTTTATCTCTTAAACCCAGTGCCACTTTGTACAGAAGCATATTGCTACCACACTTGAAAAAAAAAGATGTATCATGTTATAATGTGAAAAGTTTGTTATACAAATATATTTTCATATTATTACAAAATACTTGTGACAAGATGTTTTCATGTTACTACAACATGCGATAATCACATAACAAGATAACAAAATGAAAATATCTTTTTATAACTTGAAAATATCTTGTTAATATCATAAAAAAAAATATCCTATTATAAAATGAATTTACCTTGTCTTAACATGAAAAAATCTTGTTTAAATAAAATATTGTTAGAACTTGAAAAACAAAAAACATTTCAAGTTCTAACATGATATTGACCCATTTTATTTTTCTGGTGTGGCAGCAATATGTAGCTGTACCTGTCCCTCTTTAAATTTGACAGCTGTATTGTGCTGTATATATTATTTGCAAGTTTTGACTGAGCGTCCAGGTGCTATATTTACTTTGGCACATCTTCTCCGGGGGATCCCCTCCTGTTTTTGTGATGAATGAAAGGTCCTGCGGGTGGCAGATGTCAAGTGCAGCTCAGTTTACAGTCAGTCTCATGTTTATTCGGGCCAGCAGGCCAACAGTTGCTGATCTAAATACGGCCAGAGAACCAGGATGTTTACCCCGAGCCCACCGCGGCTCTATCGAGGAGTGGAAAAAATCCAACTAGTGCCCTTCTCCTTATCTCACACCAACAAAAGACTGATAAACTCTCCATGGCAACAACATTCATACTGCAACTACAGTGACAGGAACATTATGTACATGTGCCGTAGTTCTTAGTAGCATCTTCTGTGCAAAAGACAGGCAATATGTACAACTAAAGATAAAACAATGGAAGAAAGGTTCATGTCAAATCATTCATATTCATGTAACATAAAAAATAGTATCTCCAAACCAAGGAAAACTAACCAGCATTCTTGCAGAAAAGTTGACAAAGTCAAGTCTAAAAATAATGGATACAAATAGGTTAAAGCAGGATAAATGGTTAACACAGATAAAATAATGGATAATAATACTTGTATATGCTATAAGTAATGGGAAAATATATCTTAAAGTGATGGAAACAGTAGGCTTAATGAAACATTTGTTGATATAGGCCTAGTTATAGCTAATTTTAGCTAAATGCAATGCGCATTACCTTTGGCTAAAAATAAATGGTTAATATAGGTGAAATAATGGATAAATGGTGTGATAATGTTAGCGAATGATGCATGACGGACGTTATCCTTAAAGTTAGCTAAAAGTTGGCTAATGGGGAGATTTAAATCATTAAATAGTTGCTAAAAGTACGCTAATAGGAAAAAAAACTAAAATATAGCTTAAAATAATAAACTACTTGTATGGTTAGCTATAAGTTATAAGTAATGGCTGACATAGATAAATTAACGTAAGGCGCACAACAAAACATCAACACATCAAGGACAACTCAACTGACAATACAAGGCACATAAAGTACACTATAAAACACAATAAACACTATAAGTAAATATATCGACTCAATGCAAAGTGTAAAAGTCATCTAAAACATACAATAAATACATTTTTAAATTGATCAGTTACAGGTGCTAAGGAATAAATAAATAGGAAAAACACGGTAAACAATATATTACATTAGTTACAATAGGGAATATGTAATGGTTATTTATTTCATGAAATGACCGCGATAGAGTCGCAGCATTATGAAGTGACAAAAATAAATATGATAAATACGATACTTCCGAGGAGTACGTGAAGGCAGCATAGCATCCGGTTTGAAATCTTTAACTCTTGTGACAGTTGATGTCATCTTTAGGGGTCCGTGTGGGATGTTTGACAAAAAAATATTTGGAAACCCAATAATAAATACACAACACAGAATGCATGTAGCCACTGACAGGCTATATGACGACAAACAACCATCCTTCAAATCCCTCAGTGATCTGTGGCCTAGTGCCCTGCTCCTGATACCAGCCATTACAACCTGCCAACGCAGTAGCTGCCAGCACACAGCGCCGCCATGCCGAGTGTTTTCATGAAGAGTTTGGTGTCGAGTAGAAACTCTGTCATCGGAGTGGTTTTTTGTCTGAAATGAAGTGTGTGTTGTACCGTTGCCGGTTTCCTCTGCTCCAATTTCTGTCAGTCCTCCTGTCATGAAATCCACAGAAAAACCCAAAATAAATGCCATATTCTCCTTCCGAGTAAAGAAAACTGCCAAGTCATCATAATGATGGGGTAGTTGTGCTCAGGTTTGGTCACTGCTGTTCCCTCGAGGGGTTTGTTTAGTGGAAACATCCACTTTTTGGTTGGATTATTTTGCACACATGTAGGCAGTATAAGCAGTTATGTAAACTCTTAAATAAATAGTATTTTTTTTTAGTCCACTTGAGCTGTTTGTGAGGGAAAGAAAGGTTGTTAAATGCCATTAAATATCCATTTATATCACTTGCTGGAACTCAAATTTCTCTCTTGTTTTCTCTATTTTTTTATGTTGAGCAGCTGATTTCCTCTGCACTTGTTTGTTAAATATTATAGCAGTTATAATATTCTTGATAATAGATTCTGTTCAGCATGAGCTGCAGCTCTGTCATAAGTGCTGCTTTGACCGTTTTCACACCTCATCCATCTGCGGACAGTTTGTAGTAATTGCACTGACAAAAGAACAAATTTAACACTTTCACCACTCCGCGCTGACCATACAGACTGAAACGGCCAACGCATGTCTACATTTGCAACAAGTGTGTGAAAAGTGGCACCTAAGCTGAGAGGGAACAATGCTGTTGAACTGTAATCTGTAAGATCCTCCTTTGTTTCTGCTTTTACTGTGTCGCCTGCTGATGAGTGTGTAAGGTCAATTTCGGACAGCGGTTTAGTTGATTCATTGTGCAGATATGAAGAGGTAATAGTAACTTTTGTTATGAGTGTGATTGCATATTTATATGGGGATATCTTTGGAAGATTTCCAGTATTTGAAAAGGCTTGTCAGACATATTAAATATGAATTTTTATGTTGATTTCTTATTCTCTCAGCACTTGGTGTGGCCTTGATCCTGTGGACTGATTTATTCATGCACAGCAGGATGTTGACTGCAAAGTTCAAGGTACATTTACATTTATTATACTATGTCAATATAACCGACTCCACTGGTATTTTCTGTTTGTTGTAAAAATTGTATATTTAACTATATTTCCAATATAATTTGCATCTAATATTGTTGTTCTTGCAGTGATTCATTACTCTTAGGCTGATTTAACTCATTAAATATAAATCAAAACTGTCAAAATATGGTGCAGATGTTCCAAATAATTGTGTTTAATTCTTTAGTTTGTTATTCTATATTTTGTAGTGTAGGCCTAATGCACTTTTTTATATAGTTTTACATATTCCTTATTTTCTAATGTATTATAATGTTTTGTGCTTACATTTAATTGCACCAAGTTACACATTTTATGCAAAGCAGAAGAAAACGTAATTAAATTGTTATTAGAATTATTATTATTACAATTAGTAGTAGGAGCAGTAGCAGTAGTACTATAAGTATTATTAGTAATAGTAGTATTATTTTATGTTTCAGATTTTGCTTTCTTCTTTTTAGTTACACTTATTAATATGATATTGTTCTAATAAATACATTTAACTAGTATCTACTTTCTCAAAACAGTAAAAGTGTGGACTTCTTTGCTGAAGTTATTCATGCCCAGTTATTATGATCATTTTGCATCTGTACAAAAATTGCATGTTTCTCAAAAAAAAAAAACGCAGATATTAATGCAGTGATTCCATGTGATTATGCAATGACTAAGCGAGAAACCATTTTTTACATAACTATTGTGCAACTGTTGCTGTCCCCAGATGGTCGTCTTCGCCGTGTGTTTGTGAGCGTTGTCATCATGTGCAGTTGGAGCTCAGTTTCTGTGAGCGCGAGCTTTGTTCGCGGATGTTGTGAGGCTAGAAGGCAGATGGAACTTAAAATTCATCCATTATGCAACAAAAGTTTTCCCAGATGTTGTTTAGCACAGACAGAACTGTGCTGAGCTTTTGTCACACTGAACTTATAAAGAGAATAGAACATTACGTTTTTATTAAAGCCAATTACTTACAAGGCTGTGTGACAGGCTGAAGTTTTGTCTGACATGAAGTCCCGTTTTCTTTTATTCCAGGCTGAGCTGAAAGCTTTGGAGCGTGGAAGATCAATCTGTGGATGTGACACCAGCTGCTGTGTTCAAGGTGATATGACTGTACCTGTTATCTGATCAGTTTTATCATCGATTGGTCATATAACAGAAAATGAATCAGCTATTCTGATAGTCGGTTAACCGTTTCAGGTCATTTAAATATATTATAACGTATTATAAACATTCCTTGGCCCCCACTGCAGAGGATTTGAGGCTTTTCAGTATTTCACGATTCGATTAGATTCAATTTAGATTCTTGGGGTCACAATTTGATTCAGAATCAATTCTCAATTCAAAATGATTTCCGATCCAAAATCAATTACCAATTCAAAATATAGGAGGTGTAATGTCAGTATCTACTCCAGTCTGTTTTGCTGGTGGCATATTATGTTATGAAAGCAAAGTGTGTATGAAATTATGGAGGTTTTATTATGTACAAGCTTTTTTGCTGTAGAAAACCTTTCTCCCAAGTGTTGGGAATCAGAAAGTAAAAAAATAAACATTGTAATTATTATAGTTAAAAAAATTGCCACACTTTCCTAAAAAAAAATCCCATCGTTTTTTTTTGCAGTTGTTTGTGTGTCCCATTATCTGTGCCATTCTGCAAAGCAGCTCCTCTCTGTGATGCTGCAGAGGGCCACAACACACTCCTGACACTTCAGAGAGGGCCCTGATTCTCCTGCCAGATCTGCCTGCAGTCAACACAG
>NW_024626320.1:0-2582 GCF_008729295.1 Plectropomus leopardus | reverse complement strand
TCTTTTCTTTTTTTGTCTCCTTTTTTTAATTTTTTCCTTTTTTTCCAAATTATGGGACATTTTTTGCGAAGTTGCTCATGTTTTTCCCACGCTTTTGGAAGAAATCAAACCATTTTTTCCAGGTTTCAGATGTGGAAATGCTTCTAAAATGCACCTTAATGCAGCACAAGAAAACTGATGTGATAGCACAGATCTGGAAGTCGTTCTCCATTTGTCAAAATCAGCTGTTTGAGGTAGTTTTCGGGATCTTTGGTGGTTCATCCCTTTGCATCGTTGCTCTGCATCATCATTGTGTATAAACTATAAACAGGTCTACAGTTTTGTGCAATAATAATTCAGCTGTGCAGTCTCTCTTATTTAATATTCATTCTAACCTGCATCTGTATTTTGCACACTTGAAGTACAAATATTTGCACATTTTTCACATTTCTTTTTCTTCTACATCATATCTTTTCTTACATTTTTATATTTTCATACATTTTCTTTCATGCTTGTATTTATAGGTATACATTGTGTTACAAAATCCTGCAAAATGCACATTTTTCTCTCATATTTCCTGTTTCTGTTTCTATCCTTTATGTCTATGTAGTAAAAAAACAAACTGACCCTCAGAGATCCATCAAATATTCCTAATCTCAATTTAATCTCACGTATTCTGGATATAACATGTAGACTCCCCCTCACTCTCTCTTTCTATGAACTGTATCTTTGAAATAGCTCAGTTCATAGTGCGTGCACACACACACACACACACACACACACACACACACACACACACACACGCACACGCTGTAAGAGGGCCCCTCAGATAGAATTGGAGGCCTGAGGCAGTGCATTATGGTCCGGCATTTTTCTCACTCTGCAACGCTGTGCACACTAGTGTGTGTGTGTATGTGTGTGTGTGTGTGTGTGTGTGTGATGTGTTTGTGCTAAAAGGGTGCATATTAGTGTGTGTGTGTGTGTGTGTGTGTGTGAGCCTCCTGTCTCTCTACATCTATTCAGAGGACAAAAAGTCCAACTGAGCCACAGACACCTTGTGTGTGTGCTTGTGTCTGTTTGTGTGTGTGTTCTTTGTAAGAGTTGTGTGACATTTTTCAAATAGTCTCATTGAGTGTGTGTGTGTGTGTGTGTGTGCGCGCGTGCATGTGTGTGTGTTGTATGTTGTGTGTTGAGGCAGCAGAAGAAGAAGAAGAAGAAGAGGAGATGTTTCGTTGTTTCCTCTCTGTATCTAACATGAGATGACAGATTTGTGTCGTGCTGTGTGTGTGTGTGTGTGTGTGTGTGTGTGTGTGTGTGTGTGCGCACACCTGTGCTGACTCAGTTCATCATCACCTCTCCTCTTTAATCATGTTGTGCACCTGTTCTCTCTCTCGATCACAGTGGTTTCCCAACCTGTGGGTCGGGACCCCTGAAGGTCTCATGTGGTGTCCTGAGATGATAAACAGGAGAGAAAAAAATCCAAAAATGTTTCTGAAATACAAAATAGCTTCAATTTTTTAGACTTTTCTCTGATCTTTGACACATTCCTGTGAAATACTGAGACAGTTTATCATTTCTGGTCTTTAAATTGTTAACCCTTTGAAACTTGAGCAAATTTGCTTTTTTCTTTTTTTTCAAACACAAGAGGGTGATGAGCATCTCAACAAGAAATGGCCCCAAAATTAACAAGGAATTAGTCAAAATGTTACAAGAAAATGACCTCAAGGAAGTGCGAATATTTTTAGTTTAAATTTTATTTCATTTTTTTATCTAATAATAAATCCCAACTAATTTTCATATCATTTTTTGTCGCCTTTTTCTTTTTTTACTCAATTGTGAAACATTTTTAACCACAACTAGCAAGTTAATAAACGCATTTAAAAAGTTAATAAAAATATTATAGAAAAATATAATAACTCTGTAAAAATCATTTTATATATATAATTTTGATCATTTTAAAAATAGTTCTCTTTAAAAATCCGAGCTTTATAAAAAAAGTTTAGTCTAGTCTATTTGCTCACTTAAAAATTGCATAAATTCATCCAGATGAATTAAAAAAAAGCCAGATAGAATTTAAATCTGAATTTGGGAGATTGTCTCCCAAATTACAAGAAATTATTCTTGTAATTTGGGATTCTGCCTACGAACACTTTCGTCACTGGGCCTTTATTAAAGATGACCTGGCCCAACATTGGCCCGAACTCAACACGCCGAAAGACATCAAAAAAGTTTTTTATACTCATCAGCTCCTAACTATCTCAAATAGCTCTGAGAAATTAAAAATGCACAAAGCTGAGATCTCAGGAGGTTAAAGGACGCGAGTGAAACCGTTTTACTCGCCGTCCGCTCTGTTTGTACGGCAGCAGCAAACAGGCCGTGTGTGTGTGTGTGTGTGTGTGTGTGTGTGTGTGTGTGTGTGTGTGTTTGTGTGTGTGTGGGTGTGTGTGTGTGTGTGTGTGTGTGTGTGTGTGTGTGTGTGCGTGCATGTGTGTGCGTGTGCGTGTGCGTGTGTGCGCTCCTGCAGGAGCCAGTTAGCCATGAGGTGGTACATGCAAATGCAATGAGAGACACACACACACACACACACACACACACACACACAC
>NW_024626319.1:0-1664 GCF_008729295.1 Plectropomus leopardus | reverse complement strand
CAGTTACAACAACATTCTAGAACTGTAACATTCTAGTTACATCGTAACATTCTAGAACTGTAACATTCTACAGTTACAGCAACATTCTAGAACTGTAACATTCAACAGTTACATCATAACATTGTAGAACTGTAACATTCTACGGTAACAGCAACATTGTAGAACTGTAACATTCTACAGTAACAACAACATTCTAGAACTGTAACATTCTAGTTACATCATAACATTCTAGGACTGTAACATTCTGCAGTAACAGCAACATTCTACAATTGTAACATTCTACTTACATCATAACATTGTAGAACTGTAACATTCTACAGTAACAGCAACATTCTACATCTGTAACATTGTAGTTACATCATAACATTCTAGAACTTTAACATTCTACACTTAAATAATAACATTCTGTTACTTTTACCTTGCACAGTTACATCATAACATTCTAGAACTGTAACATTCTACAGTTACATCAACGTTCTACTACTGTAACATTCTACAGTCACAGCAACATTCTAAAACTGTAACATTCTACAGATACATACTAAGATTCTATTACTTTTACCTTGCACAGTTACATCATAACATTCTAGAACTGTAACAATCTACACTGACATCATGACATTCTATTACTTTTACATTCTACAGTTACATTCCAACACTCTAAAACTGTAATATTCTACAGTCACATGAACAGTCTAGAACTATAACATTCTACAGTTACATCAACATTCTACAACTGTAACATTCTACAGTAACAGAAACATTCTACATCACATCTGAGAATCCGCCTACTCCTACAGCACATAAAAGAGCTATTGTTCAGGCGTGCTTCCTTTTTGAAAACCAGCACAAGATGGCCTCCACAAGGACTCACACTCCAACAGGTTAAAACTTTGATTACCACATGACGTTAATAGATTCTTAAGAAACATTCTACAGGAACAGAGACATTGTACAACTGTAAAATTCTAGTTACATCATAACATTCTAGTACTTTAACCTGCTACTCTTACATAATAACATTCTGTTACTTTTACCTTGCACAGTTACATCATAACATTCTAGTACTGTAACATTCTACAGTTACATCAACAGTCTACAAGTGTAACATTCTACAGTAACAGCAATAATCTAAAGCTGTAACATTCTACGGATACATCATAACATTCTAAAACTGTAACATTTTACACTTACATTTTAACATTTTATTACTTTAACACTCTACAGTTACAGCAGCATTCTACAACTGTAACATTTAACGGTAACAGCAACATTCTAGAACATTAACATTCTACAGTTACATCATAACATTGTAGAACTGTAACATTCTACAGTAATAGCAACATTCTAGAATGGTAACATTCTACAGTTACATCATAAAAATGTAGACCTGTAACATTCTACACTTATATCATAACATTTTATTACTTTAACATTCTACAGTTACAGTACCATTCTAGAACTGTAACATTCAACAGTTACATCATAACGTTGTAGAACTGTAACATTCTACAGTAACAGCAACATTCTACATCTGTAACATTCTTCAGTAACAACAACATCCTAGAACTGTAACATTTTAGTTACATCATATGTTGCAAAGTGAAGTGCAGAGGATAAATACATCTTGCAGGCAGGGAGTTAAGCTGAGATATTTAGGCAGA
>NW_024626318.1:0-3490 GCF_008729295.1 Plectropomus leopardus | reverse complement strand
GGGACGCTGCTCTGCATGTTTGTGGCTGCACAGACTGATGGGACGATAACTGTGGACACACATATCTGTCTTCCTGTCCTCACTCACATCAGAGACACGTGGTCTCGCTTTTCTTCCTTTCATAAACTCTGACTTCACACAAAACCCTCGAAACATCCAAAAATGTGAGACATGTCCTAAAATCCTAGAAACACCCCAAAATTTTAGAAATCTTAAATTACTAGAAATGTCCTTAAAACCTAGAAATGTCTTAAATTTCTAAAAATGCCTCATAATCCTAACAACATCGTAAAATCCTAGAAACCTTAAATTTCTAGAAACGTCCTGAAATCCTAGAGAGGTCTTAAATTTCTAAAAATGCCCTAAAATCCTAACAACAACCCTTAAATCCTAGAAACAGCCGAAAATCTGATCAATTTCCCAAAATCCTACAAACGTCCTAAAATTTGAGAAATGTCCTAAAACAAATCCTGTTGTATTATTTAATCGTCTCTCTGCAGGACGGCATGGAGGACGGTCACAGCGTCCCCCCGTCCCCGGTCGTCCACGTCCGCGGGCTCTGTGACGCTGTGGTGGAGGCGGATCTGGTGGAGGCGCTCGACAAGTTCGGCAACATCAGGTAACATTTTCCCTCCAAAACACTGCGCACGTTTCAATGGGCACGTTTTATTTAATGATCTGTCGCTCACTCTGGAGAGGACGGACACGAGGTCAACAGTCCAGAGAGGACGGACACGAGGCCGGGCAGGAGGTCAACAGTCCTGTTGACCCCGTGTCCAGTTCTGTTTCCTTTAAAATTGTGGTTGATTTTGATTTTTCCTTTAATTTTTTTTTTGTCATTTTTAAAAACTTTTTTGTTTTTTGATTTTTTTGTTTTGATTTTTGGACATTTTTTCCTGCAAAACAGTTTGGTGATTTTTTTTTTCTTTAACAGTTCGATTTTTGTTTTTCTTTCAAATTTTTTTTTTTGGTCTCATGTTTTTGGGCGATTTTTTTCATTAAATTTTTGAAATTTTAATTTAATCTATTTATTGCTATTTTCTCTAAAAGAAATGTGACAATTTATTTTTCTTTAAAAGTTCTGGTGATTTTTGCAAATATTTGTCTTATTTTTCCTAAAAAAATTCTTTGTGATTTTTTTTCTTTAAAAAACTGTTTTTTTCTTTAAATGTTTGGACATTTTTTTGGCATTTTATTTCCTCAAAGAAATGTTTTTTGTTTCGTTTTAGGTAATTTTGAACAAAAACATTCCTTCCAAACCTGCGGGCCCGCCAAAATAAAAATCACCAAAACGACACCATTTATCACAGCCAGAAGCAGATACTGCTGTCGGATTTACAAACGTCCGACTGTCCTTGAACACATCACGTTCGATGAAAACTTTAGTCTTTTTTCGGAGGAAACAGATTTGTGGCTTTAAAAATGACGGCGCGCCGTCTCTGCTCTGCCCGCAGCTACGTGATGATGATGCCGTTCAAGCGTCAGGCTCTGGTGGAGTTCGACAGCGTGGAGAGCGCCGAGCGCTGCGTGGCGAGCGGAGCCCGCGAGGCGGTCTGCGTGGCGGAGCGGCGAGTTTTCTTCAACTTCTCCACCAGCCAGAGGATCAACAGACCGACCGGCGCCGAAGACCCGTCCGGCGGGAACAAAGTCCTGCTGCTGTCCATCCAGAACCCGCTGTACCCCATCACCCCCGTGAGTCCAGATCCTGAACCAGGACCCCCTCCACCCGATCCCGAACGGAGACCGAACCTCCTCCTCTGGGACGGGTGCAGACGGGGGTCGATACGATTATTGGTTAATGCGACCGATTTTCGGAGCTGATATTAGCACTTACAATAAAAATGAATTTGGAATCTAACAAACTCAGAACTTTTAAAAACGCCGTCAGCAAAATGTTTCATCCAAACCGAAACGTTCAAAATCAAAAACAGAACGTTCGCTGCACGTTTTTTATCAGTCAAATAAGATTTAAATAAAAAACGCGTAAATAAAAATGTCTCGCCGACGTTTCACAGTTTCTCTCGCGCTCAAACTTTCTCTGCACTTTTTAAAGACATCGTCACATCGCCGATTGTTCGGATAAACGATAAACGTCCCACGAGCGCCGTCCTCGTTAATCGATTGTTTTATGGCGTGTAGCCCGTCAGAGAAGACGACGGTCGACACGCCGTCTGAGACGACACGTGACCTCCTGACGGGAAGTCCAGCAGGCCAATTTCTTTTTGTCGTCAAAGACTTTTTCCATCACTGCGTCACTTCGACCCACGGAGACACGGAGTGAGTGGTCGCCCCCGACAACCACGAAAACAACGAAAACAACACGGAGTTTCAGGATTTTAGGACGTTTCTAGAATTTCAGTCAAGATTTCATGTCAGCGAGGACAGAAATGTGGTTCAGTCTGAAGACGACATTCATGTCTCACATCAACAACGTCTCTGTCTCTGTCTCTCTCTCTGTCTCTGTCTCTGTCTCTGTCTCTCTGTCTCTTTCTGTCTCAGTCTCTCTCTGTCTGTCTCTGTCTCTGTCTCTGTCTCTCTTTCTCTTTCTGTCTCTGTCTCTCTCTGTCTGTGTCTCTGTCTCTCTATCTCTTTCTGTCTCTGTCTCTCTCTGTCTCAGTCTGTCTCTGTCTTTCTCTGTCTCTGTCTCTCTGTCTCTTTCTGTCTCTGTCTCTCTCTGTCTCAGTCTGTCTCTGTCTCTCTCTGTCTTTGTCTCTCTGTCTCTGTCTCTGTCTCTCTCTGTCTGTGTCTCTGTCTCTCTCTCTGTCTCTGTCTCTCAGGATGTCCTGTACACCGTCTTTAACCCCGTGGTTAACGTCCTTCGGATCGTCGTCTTCAAACGCAGTGGCGTCCAGGCCATGGTGGAATATCCTGACGGCGTGTCATTTACATGTTACACGTCTCCATCATGTTAACTGATGTCTGTGAAATATTTTCCTCTGCTCTGATTGGCTGCCTGCTCCTAACGAGTCATCCTTAACGAGCTCGTTAACGTTTGAATCAGCGGAGGACGCTCAGAAGGCCAAACTGGCCCTGAACGGAGCCGACATCTACGCCGACTGCTGCACGCTCAAGATCGAATACGCTCGGGTAAACACACACACATACACACTCTCACACTCACACACACACACACACTCTCAGTCTCCTGCCCACACACACATGCACACACACCCGAGGTGCTGTGCTCTGTCGCCCCCTGCAGCCCAACAGACTGAACGTCGTCCGCAACGACAGCAACAGCTGGGACTACACCAAACACCTGCAGCCAGGTACACACACTCACACACACACACACACACACACACTCACAAACACACACACACAAACACACACACACACACACACTCACACACACACAAACACACACACACACACACACTCACACACTCACACACACACAAACACACACACACACACATTCACACACTCACACACACACAAACACACACACACACACACACTCACACACACACACACACACACACACACA
>NW_024626317.1:0-3675 GCF_008729295.1 Plectropomus leopardus | reverse complement strand
TGCGATGGGCTCTTTCGATTTCTATAGTCTTTGGGTCAATTTTCAGCTTGTTGTTAAAAAACTCTCTGACCTTCTGCTCAGTATCTGACCAGGGCTCATGGGCAGTGTCCTGTTTCAGACCATCAATTATAACATTGTTTCGTCGACTCTGGTTTTCTACATAATCAATTTTGGAGATGATGTCTTTGATTTCAGAGTTTACACAATGGGAGGATAGTGACTGCAGTTGAGATTCAAATGAACCAACTTTTTTCTCCATTTCTCTCAAGTCATCGATTTGGGCTTGAGAGAATTGAAGGCTGGCTTTGATCTCCTGTACCTCTTTCATAATTCCATCGATCCTGGTAGTTGTAGATTCCAGGATCATCTTGGTGAAGGACATGAAATTTGATTCTTGTCTGTTAAGCATTTCCACATATAGAGACCTTTGTTGTTCCATCATCTCCCTCATTGTCTCCATAGACACATAATCCTCATCATTACTGGTGTTTTTTTTGTTGCCACGGGACATGCTTACCTGCTGTTGAAGTTGAGATGGATGGATTTCCAAGATGTTGAGGAGTTGCTGCTGTTGCTGGGCCTGGTGTGGGCCTGTGTTCAGCCTGGTAGCTGGGCTGAAACTGCTGCTGCTGCTGCTGCTGCTGCTGCTGATAGTTCTGCTGTTGAACTTGAGATGGATGGATTTCCAAGTTGTTGAGGAGTTGCTGCTGCTGCTGGGCCTGGTGTGGGCCTGTGTTCAGCCTGGTAGCTGGGCTGAGACTGCTGCTGCTGCTGCTGCTGGGGTGAACTTGTGGATGGTGGTTCTTCATCTGAGTGATCAAATTGGTGGTCTTGAAGGATTTGTCACGACATCCTCCTCGTGTTGCTTCACCGTTGCAAGTATTACAAACTGCAATTCGCATGTCTTGTTTTTTCACTTTTAAAAATGCCCAGACCGCAGACATTGCTTCACCTTCTTCTTCTGAATGTAAATCATGTTCTGCATTGCAAAATTCACAACTTCTGTGTGGCCTAAATAAAAACACACAAAACCCCTAACACCCTGAGACACAGAGTGGCAGCAGGATGTAAACAAACATCTGCTGTTAGCAGCGGACCAGTTTGGCTCGTCGGACCGATGCCGATGTATGGAAACATTACGAACATCGGCCAGTGTCGATATGACGATATGATTCCTAGTTTAATTTATTTCAGTATATTTCAGTGTATTTCAGTGTACTTCAGTTGTTTTTCAGTATCTTTAAGTATATTTCAGAGTTTATGTTTCGGTGTAGTACCTGTACTGCCTGTGTTACTGTGATCTGTCTGGTTCAATCTTCATCTCTCCGTTTTGTTTCTCATGTTGAGACTTTTGAGACATTTTGGCAGCTTCAACAACAGCCTGAAACAGAGCAACACAGCAACCATCACTATGCATTCACACCAAGTGTCCAAGAGAAAAAATTCACATTGTGTTTCTTATTCGTATTTGTTGTTTTGTTTACTTTTGTATTTTGAAACTGGTGAAAATTGTCCCTCAGCAGCTGTGGTTATTAGGTTAGCTCAGAGAGGCAGCTTATGGCTAACGTGGTTAGCAGTGAAACAGAAAGCTGAATGATTGTTACATTCACACACACACGCACACACACACACACACACACACACACACACACACACACACACACACTCGGTCTTATTTATCAGGCTGTTACATTCACACACACATACACACACACTCGGCCTCATTTGTTTTATACACAGGTGTGTTTTCATACGGGACACTGAGTGAAGCTCAGAGTCTCAGAAACGTCGGAGAGTATCAACACGGCCTCATGCCAAATTCTCACTGAGGTTGAAAAACTACACTGAAACGCGTTTTTTCGCATCTGTCGCACAGACCGGCATGAATTCAGAACAATCAGCAGTTGCGTTGGGTTCGGACCTTGAAGCTGCGTTTCCTCTTCTGGACGTTCTGCTCGGGGTGACAGATGATGACGTAAACTTTTGGCATGTAGAGCATCCCGAGAGACACAAATGCACTGAGGGACATGGACACGGTCAGAGTGGCTGTCTGGATAAACATCTGCAGAGACAGACAGATTGAGAGATATATTGAGAGACACAGACATTTACTGAGAGACATGAAGACATTTACACAAGGACACAGAGACAGTTACTGAGAGTCATGGGGACATATACTGACACACACTGAGACACCAAGGGACATGGAGATGGACAGAGACAACAGGGACATGGAGAGAGACAGAGACATGGGGGACATGGTGTAGACTCTGCAGGATTTTTGGAGACAGAGAGATGATGAGCTCTAAACCTGTTTGTGTCTGATGCTGCAGTTTCTCCTCAGGTTTATTTTTGTCTCTTTGTCTCTTTGTCTCTTTGTGTCTTTCTGCCATTTTATCTGTTGGAGCTCTTTGTCTCTGCAGTCGTTGTGTTCTAATGTCTTGTGGATTAATCTGTATAATCCATCCGTCCACTCATTTGTCTCTCTGCTGAATTAAAGACTCATCCGTCCTGAACTCAAACTGAACCACAGACACACAAACTTTTACAAACAAACAAACAAACAAAAACAAACAGTGAGAGTTTGTTCAGAAACATCTCTCAGCAACTCATTAAGACTCAGTTTCAATGTTTCCAATAATAAACCATCAGGTCACCTGTTTTGGTCTGGTTTGTCCTGGGAGGTTTTTCCAGAGAGGAGGTTTAACAAACCCTGAACTCTGAGACGAGAAACTCTGAGTTTTGGGGTCCAGATCAGCTGATCTGAATCCGTCCAATCAGCTGTGAGCGTGTTCACTCTGAATTCGGCGCGTGCACGACCTTGATAAAAAGCCACGAAGCAGTGAGGGAGAGAATAAATGCTGGTCTTCATCTGGGTTCAGGCCCTCAGGGGGAAAACGCTCTCTGAAGCAGCTGAAGATGAAATCTATAAAAACATCGTTCAGAAAGGTCGACAGATTTCACTCCGCCGTGATCGTAGGCCGACCTCACTTTGGTTTGATTCGTATTTGACGTTAAACGGAGTAAATTTTCGTTCGGCGGCCGTTTGAACGTGTAGTCGTTTAAAGGCCAACAGGATGCTGTTTGGACACATAAATGTCCTCTGGACTCATGTCCTGCTGAGGACATTCATATTTAATATTGATATAAAGCTCACAGCAAAAACACCACAGGAGCTTTGTTTATGGGCCTGAGAGTTACTGTGATGATTGTGGGTTAGATTATGGTGACACACGTGTGGGGACGGGACTTTTATCCTACTGATATTTGATTATTGATTTGGTTTAGGGCGGCATGGTGGCGTCGTGGTTAGCACTGTTGCCTCACAGCAAGAGGGTCCCTGGTTCGATATCCGGTTGGAACGGGGTTCGGTCCGTGGCACTTCTGTGCAAAGTTTGCACGTTCTCTCCAGGGTCTCCGGCTTCCTCCCGCAGTCCCCACCTAGTGCCCGTAGGTGTGACTGTGAGCGTGTACGGTTGTTTGTCTATATGTGTCTGGCGACCTGTCCAGGGTGACCCCGCCTTCTGCCCGATGACAGCTGGGATTGGCTCCAGCCCCCCGCGACCCTTACAAGGACAAGCAGTTGCAGAAACTGACTGACTGACTGATTTGGTTTACTGTCTTTTAGTGTATGTTGGTATTTGAGCTTTTTGGATGTTTTTTAAATTTAATTTA
>NW_024626316.1:0-4109 GCF_008729295.1 Plectropomus leopardus | reverse complement strand
ACACACACACACACACACACACACACACACACACACACACACACACACACACACACACACACACCTGTGTATGTCTTGACTCCACCACCCTTCCTCCTGTTGACCAGGAAATGCCCGACTTGTACAATAGAGCAGGTCTGACGCCATGGAGGGCTTTCTTTAGACACACACATGCACTCGCACACACACACACACACACACACACACACACACACACACACACACACACACACACAGAGGCACACACAAACACCAGCCACAGTGTTTGCACATCGAACAAAGAAATGTCATAAATCTGAAACGAATACAATGAAATTTAAAAAACGAGCGTGTATGTTAACAAAGGTGCAGCCGCTGCCCTCGACACACAGTTAAGTCACTGAATTAAAATATAAACATAGAAATAATACCATAAACAGATGACTGAATGAGGATGTCCGCTGTGTGTCTAGACGATATGAGAAGGCAATAAACAGGAGAGAGAAAGAGATAATATTATCAACGTGTCAGCTGTTAGGTGGATTAAATGATAATCCAGATTAGTTTTGTGGATGCTCGGATCATAGTTACAATCATACTGTAGTATTATAAGTACGGGTCAACGATATTTGTTTTTTAGGGCCGATAACTTAATGAGACCAGTGACAGATATGCATTTACAATAAAAATGAAAATATTTCTCTCGAAATCTAGAATTTGTAATATACAAACAACACTTCCATGCTGACACTTTTTTACTTACTAAGTTTATCTGTGGTCATTCAAATAAAAAGTTGATACAGATAATCTGCAAAATTCACAATATGAAATAATAATCGTCCAGGCCGCTAATCTGTCAACCTCTAATCATAAGCAGCAGAGATGTACAGCTTGCTAAATGTAAAGAAGGATGACTTAATTCTCCTGTGAAGTCTCTGAACAATAGCTGTTTCCTGAGTGTGTGTACGAGTTGAGGTCGTGTGTGTTCGCAGTGTGTGCCTGGTACCTCAGAGAGGTGAGCACAAGCAGCTCCTCTTCTTTGCTCCGCACATTTCCAACCACAGAAAGTGTGAAATGTTTCACAAAATCAGGATTTTCCAACCAAATCAGATGGAGTCAGTTAATCAGTGGATAAACACATCAAAAAATCTTTTTTTTGTTGCTGAATTTAAAATTAAAGGCTGCTGTCATCAAAGTTTTGGCCTTTTTTGAGCAGAATAGTTGCTGATTGATTTTCTTCCCATCAACTAATCCATTAATTACATAAATGTTTTAGTCAGAGGAAGTTAAAATAAAATTGAGTAAAATAAAACATTTTTAAAGTAAAGCGTACTATGACAAAGTGTGCTGTGAACAGGTGTTATCATACGTAGTATGGACTTGTGACAGCATTTCTCATACTGTTGACATGTCCTTAAGCAAGGCATTAAAGCATAAACTTGCCTAAAGCTCAAAATTAAAGCAGGCTGTGATTGGTGAAAGTGTGCAGATGAGGAGCAGAGTGTTGATGAAGAGCAGTACAATAACGCCCCCTAAAGACGCATATTGTAAATGCACCTTTTCCCGTCCCCCTCTGCCTCGCCCGTCTTCTGTCACTTGCAGAGCGTTTAATTAGCAGCTAATGAGTTTTTCAACAATTTATTTGTTGTCTTTTGAGATCTTTCAGTGATTCAATAAAGTTGCTTTTAACACATGGCATTTTTTTTTTTTAAATACTTGTTTATTTGACATTAAATATTGCTACATATATCAAATAAACACTAGATGTGGTGCATACAGGTTTATAGCCAGGGCTGATTTGCAAACCCCTGTCCCTGGTTAGGCGCTTAGAATTTAAACAGGAAATGTATGAAAGCTGAGCTTGGAGTAATAAAACCCAAATAATACAACACAATATATACAATAAAAGTGAGTTTAAGTGGATGTTAATGCATTATTACAGTCTATAGGACCAGTGAAATTGGTCTAATAATATCTCAAAATTTTGAAATGTGTCACTGTTGCATTTAAAATGTTTGTGTGCACAGAAAAGCAAATATTTGCAAGCTGGGCAAATTGTTTTGATTTAAAAAAAACATGGGAAGAAAGCAACAAGTGATGAAAGAAGAAATGAGCCAAAAATTTGCAATAAATAAATAAATAAATACTTTTAAAAAAAACCTGAACACCTGAAAATTAATGAATGAAAAAAGAACAGATATGAAAAAGAAAGCAAAAAAATAAATAAACAAGGGAATGCCTTGAAAAACAATTCTATGAGACAATTAAAACTTAAAAACAATGAAGTAAAATATAGAATTACAAATGTATTTTTTTCTCAGCTGTTTTCAATAAATCAAACTAATTTGCTCAGAGTTCAAATGTTTAAATACTTTTTAGGGGTAAAATAAAACTTTCAAAAGTTGCTCTTTGATTTCACAGGATTTTAAATCATGTCGTTCTTTTTGACCAGGTCGGTGTACGACGGTCGGGAACATGGCCTCTTCATGGAGAAGCTGGACGCGCGGATCAGGAACCACGACCGAGAGATCGAGAAGATGTGTAACCATCACTTCCAGGGGTTCGTCGACTCCATCACAGAGCTGCTCAAAGTGCGAGGGGAGGCGCAGAAACTGAAGGTAAGGAGGGAACCGGAGGACCATTCAAAGATTTAGAGAATTATGAAGATTTTGAGCTCCGTGTTTGATTTTACTTCTTGATGTTTTTTTCTCACGTGTTTGTTGTTTTGTCTCTCAGAGTCAGGTGACTGAGACCAACAGGAGGCTTCAGGATGATGGCAAAGAGGTAGGTTCAGAGCTGATATGGTCATGCAAAAATTTGAATATTAGGGTGTGTGTGTGTGTGTGTTTGTTTGTTTGTTTGTTTGTTTGTTTGTTGGGTGGGAAATTGGAAAAAAACAAACAAAAATAAACAAGACAAAAAAAACAAAACAAAACGTTATCCTTAATATCTGGGAGTAACATTCATCTAAAGTACAGCCCTTTAAAGTCGTATGCCCCGTAATTATTTGACATCCCTCTCTCTTTTTGCCCCACCCCCTCCCCTCTTGTGAATAAATAACTGTCCTTAAGTTATACTATAATATTCAGTTCTGATCCTGTTCAGAATTTATTACATTTTTTTTTTTTTTTTTTTAAAGCTATTACTTAGTAATGAAAAAGAACTAACTGGAGTATGGATGGACGTTTCAGATAATGTACGGTCTTAAAAATATGACTCAAAGTCATGGAAATTTATTGTTAAAATGTGTATGAACCCTGTAAGTTATCTCCTTCACAAACATCTGTTCCATCGGTTTTCTGGAGACTTCTTAACTTATGCTGCTTTCTTCATCTCCTCTTTCTCCTCCTGCAGATCATCGGCTCGATGGAGGAGCTGCAGCAGTGTCGTGTGCAGCAGAGAAACATCGCCACCACCATCGACAAACTGACACACTGCTTACCAGGTAAAAGACCAGATATGAGCATTAAGTGCACAGTGTGGAGTACCTCTGGGCTGATATTCAGGCCCTCAGAAATTCTGGTTCTACAGCGGTTTTTCACCCCCTTAAAGCCTTTACATACCAGTGGTGTTTTCTTTTGTCTGTGCTATTAATTCACTTCAGTTTTCAAAACAAGGTGAAAAAATGTTTTTATCGTATATAAATGCACCAACCAATCATGTTACACCTCCACTTATGAGGTTTATCAAACAGGAACATAGAGCTTCCGTAGTCTGAACCAAGACAACAAACTTTATTACTCCTTTCAACTTCGACGAAGGCAGGGAGTAACAGATCTGGTCTTTGTGTTCTTACCTTCACACAGGATTAATCGTCTTTGTTTCGTCTTTCTCCTCCTTAGTGCTGGAGATGTACAGCAGACTTCAGGAGCAGATGAAGGCCAAAAGGTAAGTTACGGACTCCTTTTTTTGGGGGGTTATATCTCTGTCTTATTCTGCACATCTTATAGTTTGAGTATCAACATGTGGGATATGTAGATATGATAGATATGTAGTTTTTACAGTTGCTGGTAGGGATAAATGGTGTAGTTTTTGCAGTGTTTTAAAGAAACTTGGAAGGCACCAAAAAACAAAAACATTTTTTTTCTTAAAAATATATATACTTTTTTAATTAAGAAAAAAAGCAAGAA
>NW_024626315.1:0-1098 GCF_008729295.1 Plectropomus leopardus | reverse complement strand
ATGGCAAAAAATGTCAAAATATGACATATCAAAATAACAGCTAAAAAAAAAAAATATGCGGTATGGCAACAAATGCAAAAATATGAAATGACTATAAACGAACTGAAAACCGCATTAAATAGTATGCCCAGTCATGTGAAAGCATAATATGTTGCAACAATGGGGGAAAAAATAGTCAAAGTCATCATAAAATAGCATGTTGAGAAAGTCACCAAAATGCCGTTTGTGGTATGGCAAAAAAAGTCAAAATTTGTCATGTCAAAAAAACAAATTAAAACCACATTAAATAGCATGCCCAGTCATGTTAAAGCATAATATGTTGCAACAATAGGCAAAAAAAACACCATGAAATAGCGTGATGAGAAAATTACCAAAGATGCCATACGCGGTATGGCAAAAACAGTCAAAATATGACATGCCAAAAAAACACCTGAAAACCACATTGGATAGTTTGCTGAGTCATGTTAAAGCACACGCTACCCCAATGATGATGAATGATGAAATGGAAACGAAATTTTAAGGAAATTACAAAAAAGCCATATGCAGTATGGCAAAAAATGTCAAAATATGACATGTCAAAATAACATCTATAAAACACATTAAATAGCATGCTGAATCATGTTATAGCATACACTGCCGCAAAAGGATTAAAAACGGAAAAAAACACCATGAAATAGTATGTTGCAAAAATGACCGAAAATGCCATACGCGATATGGCAAAAAAAAAAGTCAAAATATGACATGTCCACAAGTCAAATGAAAACCAGATTAAATGGCATGCCAAGTCATGTTATAGCATACACTGTTGCAATAATGATTAAAAACAGAAAAAAAAATACCATGAAATACCATGTTGAGAAATTCACCAAAACTGCCATACGCAGTATGGCAAAAAATGTCAAAATACGACATGTCCAACAAACAGCTGAAAACTACATTAACTAGCACGCCATGTCATGTTATAGCATACACTGCTGCAATAACGACTAAAAACATACAACAAAATCCATTTAACAGGATGTTGAGAAAATGACCTAAAAATGCCATACGCGTAATGGAAAAACGGCAAACTCTGACATATCATAAAAACAGCTAAAA
>NW_024626314.1:0-2301 GCF_008729295.1 Plectropomus leopardus | reverse complement strand
TTTTTAGTTGTCTTTGTTTTTGTCTCTGTTAAGTGTCGAGTATTGTAAAAAGTGCTTTATAAATCAAATGTAGTATTGTTATTATTACTAATAATACGAATAAATGAAATAAAATGTATGTACGTTCTTATGTAACCTAATTTAAAAAATATAATTAAAATAATTCTGAATGAAGTTTTCTTGGTATGTTTCCCTCGTTAATGATGCTCTCTCTCTCTCTGGTTTATTATTTTAATTTCAGCTCATTTTCAGGTTGTTCAGAGCTGCAGGCTGCACGTTCTTCCAGGTTTTTAAAAGAACTCAAACCAGTTTTTAATCACGTTTCAAAGGTTTAAACGTTTGTGACTGACGTCTGAACGCTGCTCGTGAGAGCTGATGTCGGTCCAGGTTGCAAAGGGTTAAGTCTCGACTCTGACGGACGGCCTCACCTGAAGGTCACAAGAGGTCGACGTTTGTATGAAAACTTTTTTTGTGTCTCTGTAAACTTTTGATCCTGCAGATTTACAGAAATAAGACTTTTACTGTGAAAGAGCAGAAACATGAGACGAAGCGCAGACTTTTCTTCTTCTGTGTCGGCAGCAGTTAACACGCCGTCAGATGTGTGATGCTAAAGGAAACCACACACACACACACACACACACACACAGATGTGTGTGTGTGTGTGTGTGTGTGTGTGTGTGTGTGTGAGGATGTGGGGAACGGTAGCAGCTGCACATTGTGACCTCGATGATAAACTAAATGTTACAACTGACTGTCTATTTATATCTGTTTGATTCACTCAGGCGGACTCATTTCCTCGTTACCGCGGCGACTTCACCTCCTCTCTGTGTTTTTGTCTCATTTCGGTCCGTTAACCCTTAGGGAACTGTTTGTTATTAACCCTTTGGCTTAATGACAGACAGCAATCTCTGCAGCAGTCAGCGAGATGTCTGTTTTCAAAGGGTTAACTTCTCCTTCTTCTGTATTTCTTTACTGATGTTAAACACTTTGAATAATCCTGCGTTTAACCCTTTGAAACCTGAACAAAGCCTGCTTCATTTCTTTTGAAATCACAGAAATTAGCCATTAGAAACTTACAAGTTACAATTACGTGGACATTAGCAAAAAAAATCAAGAAAAAAAACAAGGAAATGGCAATATCGTAAAATAAAATAGAAAATAGAAATAGAAATAAAATATATTCCTAATCCAACATAATTTTAAATATATAATTATAATAATTGTAAAGGCAGATTTCTGGGCATTTTCCTAGTTTTTTTTAATCATTTTCTTTTTCTTTCTCTCTTTCTTAAGCTCATTTTATTGTCAACTTTACTCATTTCTTTCAGTTTGTGGGACATTCATGCCAAGTTGCTTTTTTTTCATGTTTTGACAGAAATCAAATGAATTTTCTCAGTTTTCAAAAATTTTAATTGTTTGCTAAAGATGTTTGAATGCAGCACAAGAAAAGTGATGTCGCTCCAGGTTTCAAAGGGTTAAAAAAGTTGCTAAAATACAGTTAAAATTTACCAGTTAACCCTTTGAAACCTGCAGCAACGTCACTTTTCTTGTGCTGCTTTCCTTCCATGAGTATTTAACCGTCCTGAATAAATGGGTTTGATTTCTTTTAAAAGCATCAGAAAAAAGAAAATAAATATCCTGCAAACTGCAAGAAATCAGAAGATTGAGAACATTATTTTTACAAAGCTGGGAACTCTATTTGCAAGCAATTTTTTTCAGGGAATTCCCCTTTAATATTATTATTTCTTTTTACTTTCCTGATTTTTCGGTTGAATTTTTTGTTAGTTTTCTTGTTCTTTCTGTGTCATTTATTCAGTTTTATTTATTTATTTAACCTTTATTTGAACAAACAGTTTAAAGCCTCTTTTTTAGGCAGTCCTGGTGGAGACAGCTGCGTGACAAATTTCAGTAAATGAAGAAACAATCAGTTTATCATCACTCAGACAGCACACACGTGACCTCAGTGCTGAAAAAGTCCTCACACTGATCCAAAGATCTGATAACAGGCTGCTTCAAAGTGACTCAGCAGCTGACGCCGACATGACGGAGCAACTTTCACCAAGCACAGTCTGTCTTGTCATCTGAGGCTGCTCATCGACTTCTCAACATGTTTTTAAAGGGTTAATATCTTCATTTCCTCTTTCTGTCTTTAAATAAATGAAACAGTCACATTAAAGCTGAACCAGCAGCTTTTATTTTGGCTTCACCAACCAAAAATCCCCAAAATAACATCTGAGCAGACTGTGATTCAGAGACAAGAGCCGAACACACACACACACACACACACACACACACACACAC
>NW_024626313.1:0-1433 GCF_008729295.1 Plectropomus leopardus | reverse complement strand
TTCTAGCAGGTGACTGTGGGAAAACTGCCAACTTCACCCTCTTTCCACAGCCTGCAGCTTTTGCCTCCATGTGCAGATTCAGGCAGATGGCTTCACCAAACTTTCATTAAAAGCCTAAGCGCTGCACTGCAACCTTCAGTTTCTGACAAACATCTTGGCCATACTGTCAAACTACAAACACAGCCAGCAGCATTTCATCTGCTTTAATTGTAATTCAAATTGCACTGGGACCTCCACGTGAGGATGGAGGTTTGGCCACAGCAGTGGCTTATGGCCAGACAGAATGTATCAAATGCTCAAACTACAACCACAACCAAGATCCATAAGTTTAGGACACCACCTAAGTGCTAAAAAAGCAGCAGATCATCTTAGTGCTAAAGATCTAAGTACTACATCATCTAAGTGCTAAAAAACAAAGCGCCATGTGAAACTCCTTTTGACCTTCACGTGAAGCCTCTGCCAACAACCTGCTGCTTCATCCTCCATCTGAAGATTCTGGCGACAGCTCTGTTCAAGGTACAACCAGCAACATGCCATAAGCTTACAGAGGACAACTACGGCCTCTGTCAGCAACCTGCAGCTTCCGCCTCCACCAGAAAATTCTGGAGGATAGCTGCTGCCACACCTCCAACGTGAGCCTCTGTTGGAAACATGTGGGCCTCTCCTTCACCTGCAGTTTCTGACAGAAAGCTGCAGCACTCCACAAACAAGCCAGCATGCAGCACTGATACAGTACAGTTTATATTTTCTTCCAAAAAAAAACATGATATATGAATGGGCTAAGTTCAACAGGAGAGTGCAGCAGCCAACTGAAACAGTGGACTCATTCATCACAGCACTTTATGCACTGGAAGAAAATTATGAGGATGGAGAATTGCATGGTGAACTTTTGAGAGACAGAATATTAGTGAATCTTAATAATTCATCACTGTCAGAGAAGATGCAGCTTGACAAAGACCTGCCACCCACAAAAGCTATCACAATGGACCGAAAGTCAGTGGAAATAAAGCAACAACAGACTGATTTAAGATGAGAGATGACTGCTGGTAAACCCGCTATGAACGCTGCATTTTAAGCCAGGAAAGCAGCACAAATATGAATCCAAGAAACAGACAACAACAAAAAGCTACAAAAACAGAACAAAACAAAGCTGAAACGGAAAGCATGCCCCAAATTTGGTATTGGTCACCGTCTCACTCAGCATTTGTGCCACAACTGTGGCAAGAAAGAACATTATGAGAAAGTCAGCAGGTCCAACAGCACAGTGAAAGAGATGGCTGAGGACATGGATGGACTCTGTCTTGGAGAGGTGGCTTCAGATGATGAACCATGTATGGTTGACATCAACTCAAGAGGCAGTAAGTAACATTCAAACTGGACTCAGGAGCCAATGTTACAGCCATTCCTGAGCAGGTGTTTAAAGGAATCACGCA
>NW_024626311.1:0-2657 GCF_008729295.1 Plectropomus leopardus | reverse complement strand
CACACACACACACACACACACACACACACACACACACACACACACACGATGTGACCACACACAGACCAGTTTCAGTCAATCCAATCAGATCTCAGGCTAATTTGGCAAACAGCATCCTCTCTATCTCTGCTCCTTTTCATGCTGCTCCTGAAGATTTCATCTGTCCCAAGAGAATTCCCAGGCCTACTCATCTGCACTGCTAAAATGTAACACACACACGCACACACACACACACACAGTTCACACAAGCATTTATAAAGCACTGAACAACAAAAGGCAAACACCCACAGTTTGACTCAAATGCAAACAAGTGTCTGACATAATCATCCACCAAATCTTCGACGCTCAGCGAAATAAAGTTCAAAGAAACTTTTTAAGATACGTTACACGTCTGGACAGCAGAGTCTTTGACAGAGAAGCTGTCTAGTCTGAAATCTTCTGAGGTTATCATCTGAAATGATGTGAATATTTATGAGCTGAGAGGAATGAGACACAGTCATATCTAAAATATGAATTTCCTAATCAGAGCTAATAAATATTTGACTTGTGGAGTCTATCGTGCAGATTAATAGATATTCAGGGCTAAATTCTTAATGTGAAGCAGGCCATACAGTATAGTTCCCCATTAGGACCCAAGTCATCTCTGTCACTTACTTATGACGTCGCTGCCTGACCATGTCATTTCAGACTTTTCCCATTTCAGTCAAAAAAAAAAAAAAATCCTGCACAGATCTTGTGTTTTACTCTATATCTATATGTAATGTAATGTCAAACAATATATATTGGGAAATTAGGCTTTTGATGATCTTGCAATGGCCTATTAATATTATTGGGACATATTATTTATTTGTATTCTAGTCTGCAGTGATGCTTCCTTGTATGTGACCATCTCTCTCCTTTCTCTGTATATCCCTGTGAAGAATGATGCGACAGCCCCTCACCTTCATCTGACCATCTGTCACCTTGCTACTTCACCATGGTCAGAATTTTAAAAGTCCCATCGGCATCCTCTGGTCAGCAGAGGAATGGAGAGAAGAGATAACAGAAAACATGAGATAATCAAGATTTTATCCCTCTGTCATTTTAACTTGTGAATCCTTCACAGCGCTCGAATCAATATTTTGATATAATAGATCAAATGACTATGTGCAGTTTGAAAGATGTAACATTTCACCTGATTCTGCCGTTTCTCTAAAGGCCCAGACAAACCAAATCAACATAAAAGAACTTGTGGCTATGAAGGCTGACTGTTGCGTAACGTGTTTCTCTACCAAAAAGTTGTGCTGAACACACCACAAAGACTACAGCCAACAGCCAAATAGAACGTACGTTCTGCGCCTGCATGAGAGGAAATAACTCTCATTACCAGCAAGCAACAGGTAGTCTGTTTTCATCATTCAAAAAGGAAAAGTGGAACACCAGCAGGATGGATTCAAGACACTATATGTCAGTTAGCACATCAATAACACAACCTGATGTTGAGAAAAACAGTAGATAGTTACTGTTTGGTGGCGTACAATACACAAGCAATTATAGTTTCCGCTTGAGAGCACAACTGATTTCAAAAAAACAAGCAAACAAACAAAACCCCCAAATATTACTTTATATAACAACTTTGTTTCAGTTTCACCCCCTATTGACTTTAGCTCCTTCTAGTTTTCAGTCGGCCAGTCAGTGTCAGTGTCTTGTGCTAAATCCCCACGCTCAGTAACGCTCTCCAGCTTCTCCATGTTTGTTGTTTTTGGTGCCGTGCATTGTGTAGATGCCCCCTCGGCCAAGCAGAGAGACTAAAAGTGTTATCAGATGACATAAACGTAATGAACAATATAGCATAATATGAAACAAAGTATCATCAGACAACATTTTTTGTCATATCGTACAGCCCTATGCACAAGTATGGTAAAAGCAGAAATGCTCTTTCTTGGGTTACGGGAATGGTCAGTAGTACAACTTCCATGAACTGTATTGTTAAATCAAAACCAAATCTGCAACCTGCACAAAGAAAAAGACCATTCAGGACTGCAACTATGCAAAAGGACAGTGAGCAGTAGTAATGCATTTTAAATTCCTGTAAAAAAAAAAAAAATCATGCAGGTCTCTTGAATGTTCATATCTCTCAAATACTATCATTTTTTCATAAACACATTTGAGGCTGTTCTCTCAGCAAAACAAGTGCACTGCAGCTGCTTCATATTTTTATGCCGTATATTTTAACAGCCTTTTATGAGCAGAGAGGGAGGGAGAGTAGGAGAGGGGAAACTAAGAAAATGTAGTAAGGAGTATGAAGGAGGGAAAAGAAAGGTACCCAATCTCCTCAGGTCTAACAATAGAAACCCAGAGTCAGAGCCAGAGCCAGAGCGGAGTTGATTTGAATTCCCTCACTGGCTGCCTATAAACAGGACCACATGCTGAGAGCGATAAACCGGTGGATTTATTCATCCACCTCATCTTCACCAAAGTAGCCGTCCACATGTTAGCATCCACCCAAGTGAAGGAAACTACAAAAACCAGAGGAGAGAGAGGCTGATAGAGTAACTCAATTACTTTATAAAAACAGGCTTTTTATGGTGTGTGTGTGTGTGTGTGTGTGTGTGTGTGTGTGTGTGTGTGTCACCAGCAACACCAATCAGAGTACAAACTCAACTGGAGGTAACATA
>NW_024626310.1:0-1352 GCF_008729295.1 Plectropomus leopardus | reverse complement strand
GTGTGAGGAACGTGAGAGGAACGTGAGAGGAACGTGTGAGGAACGTGTGAGGAACGTGAGAGGAACGTGTGAGGAACGTGAGAGGAACATGTGAGGAACGTGAGAGGAACGTGAGGAGACGTTGCAGCGTGAGATCACCTTCATGTGCTGCAGAGCAGCCAGGCTCTCCAGCGAGGACGCCATGTCAGCGATCTTCTCCAGACGCCTGCAGAAAGCGTCAAACTTCCCGAAGATGTAGTTCTCACTGAGAGACAAAGAACAGAAACAGAGACACTTTTCGTAAAATCATCAGCGACGGGCCGACCACACCAAGCACCATAACTATAACGACAACGATGTGAGCGTCCACGCTGAAAACAGAAAAACAAAACACAGAAACCACAGAAAAAAAGGAAAAATTTGGCTTTTTTTTTTTTTTTTACCAAAAATAATCAAAATTGTTAATCTCCAAGTTGTTTTCTTAAAAAAATCACCACAAATTTTGCAAGAAAAAAAGCCACTTGTTTTTCTTCTTAAAACATCACCAATTTTGTTAAAAATAAAAACAAAATAGCCATTTTTTCTTTAGAAATCACCTTAAAAGATATAAAAATAAACTTTTTCACAATCATATATTTATTATTAGTAGTATTATTGTTGTTGGATGTGAAGTTTACATAAAGCAGATTCTGATTGGCTGTTGGTATTTTTTATCATTCATGAAATCGCTCTTGGAGTGATCTAAACGATATCATTCGCCACTTTCGTTGTTGTTTTAGCTGTAGTGTGAACTCATTCATCCACTGGAGTCTGAACCATTTTTGAAAATCATTTATGTTATATATATACAGTTATAGATGTAGTTATAGTTATCGTTGTTGGTGTGGCCCTTTAAACTGATCTCGGTGATAAATGAAGGTCGCCTGCTGCTGCTCACCTGAAGTCAAACTGTCTGTTTTCAGGGTTTTCTCTCAGTTTGTCTCGGACGCTCTGAAAGCTCCTCTGGTACTCTACATTCAGGTGACAGCAGTCTGAGATCCGCTGCAGCAGCACCGGTCTGACACACACACACACAGACACACAGACACAGACACAGACACACACACACACACACACACACACACACAGGTTTTGATGTTGTCTGAAGCAGACATGCCCGGTCTGATTAGGTGTCGTGGTACTGGTTTTGTGTACCTGCTGTGGTCCCAGATGTGGGTCACGCCCTGCGTCAGGTAGCCCCTGCAGGTGGTAATCATCTGGTTGGTGACCTTGAGCAGCAGAGAGGTCATCCTCTCGGAGGTGTTGTAGTACTGAGAGATGCTGTGGATCATCCTGATGTTGGCCATCAGACCGGGAATGTGGTCCAGCATGCT
>NW_024626309.1:0-2144 GCF_008729295.1 Plectropomus leopardus | reverse complement strand
TGTGTGTGTGTGTGTGTGTGTGTGTGTGTGTGTGTGTGTGTGTGTGTTTAAGTGTGAGGTAGGTGGCCAAGAAAAGCCAAAATAGAAGACAACGTGGAGGGATAAGAAAGCCAAAGGCTGACAGAGAGAAGGCAGCAGGGAGGTTAGGGCAGCAGAAAGACAGGCTTAAAGAGTTTATGGTCTATTTCATATTGTCACAGAGGACAGATGTAGGAGAGGAGTACACATAATTTAAAGCAGTAGTCTTTGTCAGCTTTGTTTCACTTTTCCAATACTTTTTAAGAGGAGAAATGTTGTTGTTTTCTCTGCACGGAAAGGTTATTTTCCCAACAGACTATTTTAAGAAAGATTATGGTAAGCACACGCCATGAAAGAGTGTAAAGCAGAAAAATGAAAAACCTTATTGTTTCTAATGCACATTAAAGAGCAAAAAGTATAATGCAAAATTACATTTGGTCATGAATATCAACTAAATTTAAATACATTTCCTCTAATGCTGGTGTGTGTTTGTTTGTGTTGAACGGGCTGTTAAATTAATGACTCTTAAGCTCTTGATTGACTTTTAAGAGTTTTAGCTGACTATCACAATAATCAATCTGAACATTTTTTTTTATTATGCACAGTGTGTCTTATAGGTCATCTGCTACAGGTCTTCTACTGCCTTTGGCCTCTGTTCTTTCATCCAACCAACTTCTTCACAGTTTCAATTATTGATTTAAAAACAAAACAACAAAACAATCAAATTCTTCTGGGAGTAGTAAATTGTGAATTAATCATGCTTTGAATAGTTTCTCAAAGGAATTCAACCCATCCTTTTATTTACACTCTCTCCAGATTGTTCCATGTAATTTAACCTGAACTTCAAAACGGTGACCCTCTGAAATTAATGAGCCATTAAACAAGTGCATGTGTGTGTCTGTAAGTATTTGTGTGAGTGTGTGTGTGTGTGTGTGTGTGTGTTTAGCACATGACTTCTGAGAAAGTCTGTATCACAGTCTTGGTTTGAATGTTCAGTTTCCTCTTTTAGGGTTCTTCTTAATAACCAACTCTGATCTTATCAGTTTATGACCTTATATTTTAAAAACAGGAAACCTTTTCAGAAATAAATACCACAAATCATACTTCAACTACCAGCTTCAGACCATCTACAGTGTTGCTAAAACCAGTTAGTGTGTTTTGATTAAATGCCCAGACACCTGCATTAAAATGACAGACACCTTACAAGAATTCCACAGAAAAATGAAATTTAACATGTCATAGAGCACTGCTTCATATCACATTTTCTAAAGCATATTTTCTAGATCAGTTTTGTACAAAGAGACACAGAAAAGACAATTGCTTTAGCATCAATTCGCCAAAGCAAATAGTACACTTTACTCTTCTGAGCCTCTACCATCACATGTTGTTACCAGGTGTGATCAACAAAATGCTTTAAAGTCCAACTGAAAATAAGATGATTTGGTTGTTGAGCTTTTACATTTCAGGGCAGACTTAAAGAAAAAGAGAGGCAAAGCGTGAAGATGACTGAAGGAAAGGGTGGTTGTAGACAGAGCGAATGTAAGTGCAAAGCTTTTATAATGGAGGCTATTTTCAAGGACTGTTTTTGTTGTTAGTCAGAGTCTTATCTGGCCTCCTATATCATCTCAGCTTGCGTAAAGCAGCAAGGGCTGAGGCAGCAGCCCTCCCTTTTGCTGCTCACCCTAACAGGAAGTCAGAAGGAAGTGTTGAAAGGAAGTGGGCTGTGACGCCTGGTGGGCTGCTACTTCTGGTCTATTGTTTTGTGACTGCGTATATGCCTCAGTAGTCTGATACCCATGTGTGAAAAGTACCAGATTAAAAGAGATCCCTTTTTTTTTTCCTTCACTTTGACTTATTTAAACAATTCTTGAAAGGAGGTCTGTCTACAAAACAGCATATGATTAATAATTTAGTCAGTTTAAGTCAGGTTAAGTTAATGCTGCTTCTACATGAGAGGCTAGCTGTCCAAACAGAGTAAAGGTGACAGAAACAATCAGGGTTAGATGTGAGAAAAGACATGAGCATGAGGAGTAGGGCTTGTGGCAATGCGAATTAACTGCTCTGCTCAAGGAGAATGGAAATCTGAGAAAATTGACATAATTATAGATGCAAATAATAGATGCACC
>NW_024626308.1:0-2386 GCF_008729295.1 Plectropomus leopardus | reverse complement strand
GGAGGTCTGCGGAGGTGCTGACGGGGAGAGAGCAGAGGAATGGTCGGGGGCAGGCGGGGGGGTCGTAGCCAGATGAGCAGTCCGCGAAGGCAGAAGGATTGTCGAGGCCAGGCAGAGAAGTTGTTACCAGCAGAGCAGTCCGATACCAGAAACGCCGAGGCAGAACACGAGGTCAGGGACAGAAGGCAGGTGAGTTTACCGGGAGGCAAACGAGGAGAGCAGGTCAGGGACAGGCAGAGTCAGCTTTGGGAGATCAGAGAGGGGATGAATGCTGGAAAGTCTCGCATGACGCTGAAGAACAATCTGGCAGTGAGTGAGAGTGCTGCAGGGGCTTATATGCAGGGCTGATTGTAATGAGCTGCAGCTGTGAGGCAGGTGAGCAGAGTTGGGCTGATGAGGTGGGCGTGGCTTGCAGGTAGAGTGGAGCAGAGGGAGGGTGAGTGGAAAAGCACTGCAGCAGAGTGACAGGAGGGGGATGAGAGACAGGGGCTGTGACAAAGATGAAGCAAAAATAACAAAACAGTGCACACATTTTGAGATATGCAACTGCATGTGATAGTGAATGCATCTGTGTGCACACATCACATCTGGTCAGTGATCATGTTAATATACACATAATGTCAAAGAGGGTTTGATGGTACTTTTATGTGTCAAGCTTCACAGAAGTAGAATTGGACACGTCCATGTCCAGCCCCTTCTCATTCTGAAGTTGTTAAATACCACCACTTTTACAGTGGTTTTGGTGTATTTTCTCAATGCCAAAAGCCACATTTTGCATCTGTATAATACACTGCTGAACAACAATGCCTGAAAGTGCGGCTGGACAGAACCAGTCATGGTGTTATTTTTATATTATATTATTATACGCCTGCGGAAATCAAATCAAACTTAATTTATACAAACAACACTTTTCATACATTTAATGTAGCACAAAGTGCTTCACAAATTAAAACATAAAACATCTAAACATATAAACCCTTCTCAAACCCTCCCACCCCAACATACAGTTTAACAACCTAAGATAGTCCTTCTCAATTATTTTCTTTAGAAGGGGTTTAATGACAGCTACTTTAAAGGACTGTGGTACATAGCCTGTTAATAAAGATGCATTGATTATATCTAATAAAGAGTTGTCTAATCAGGGCAAAACTTCCTTAAGTCGGCAAAGGTCAATGGGGGAGAAATGGTCCAGATAAATTTCAGGCCTTGCTGCCATATCCAGGCTACCTGTGTCCGGGGTCAGGTCAGTTGAGGGCAAGAGGTGATGGGTTTTATCTCGAATAGTTATGATTTTATTATTAAAGAAATTCATAAAGTCGTCACTGCTCAGGGCCAAAGGAATACAAGGCTCTATAGAGCTGTGACTCTGAGTCAACCTGGCTACAGTGTTGAAAAGAAACCTGGGATTGTTTTTATTTTCCTCAATTAATGATGAATAATAGTTTGCCCTGGCATGGCGGAGGGCCTTTTTATACATTTTAAGACTATCCAGCCAGACTAACCGGGACTCTTCCAGGTTGGTTGAACGCCAATTTCTTTCAAATTTTCGCGATGTTTGTTTCAATTTGTGAATCTGGAGGTTAAACCATGGAGCTAATTTTCTTTGTTTCATTATTTTCTTCTTGAAGGGTGCAACAGAGTCAAGAGCTGATGGCAGTGAGCCAGTAGCATTATCGATGAGACAGTCAATTTGAGAATGACTTAAGTTAGTAAGAGTATTCTCAGTCGCTGTAAGACATGGTAATGATGTCAAAGCAGAAGGAATCAATTTCTTTAATTTAGCCATTGCTGAATCAGATAGACATCTAGAAGAGTAACTCTCACTGAAAGGCTTGTAGTCGAGTAATAAAAAACTGAAAGTTATTAAATAATGGTCTGACAGTGCGAGAATCTCAGGAAAGACTAATAAATCTTCACTATCGATGCCGTATGCAAGAACAAGATCAAGTGTGTGATATTAGCGGTGGGTGGGTTTATGTGCACACTGACTGAAGACAATTGAATCCAAAAGCGTGGAGAAAGCAGAACTAAGGCTGTCACTATTAATATCCGGGGGACAGACACCGTTTTTATAACATTTACATTATGGGTGTGTGACTGTGCTAGAAGCTCAGAGAAGCGTATAAGACTGTGACTCTGCACCCTGGTCCCAACTCTGGGACGTCATGGCTTTGGGCCTCTGATAAACTCGGCCAGATTCCTAGAGCAGCTCTATCCAAAGTTCAACAGGTACATTCAAACGTGGTGACACTGTCAAATAACACTAACTTTAAAGCAAACCTGTCTGAGTCGATAGAGGCAGTGCCGTCACCTTTTTTGCCGCTCCTCAAGGAAAAAGTGAAGTTATAATTTGGTGGGGAAGCTTCAATGAGGGCAGCTGGTGCAT
>NW_024626307.1:0-1069 GCF_008729295.1 Plectropomus leopardus | reverse complement strand
AATATTTTGGTTGGACATAAGATGTAAACTGAACTGCATTACTATTTACGAAGCATTTATGTTGATCTCAAACTCAAATAGCTCACTGTGACAACCTAACTCAGAGAGTGAACTTCATAGGAGATGCTGGGGGAGGTTTTTTTCTCTTTTTTTCTTCCTTTCTCACTCTTTTTGTGGTATTTGAGAATTTGAATGTGTTATTTCTGCTAGTTCATGTTTTCTCCTATCCTCCTGAGGTGCATTTTCAGAAAACTACGGCAGGGATGCCTTTACATAGACATCAGAAATACGTCAAATCAAGTAACTATGATGGCATGGTAACATATTTTAAAACTTGGTTGGTATGATTTCAAACAGAGCAGAGCAACAGGAGCCGAGTGGTGAGCTGGAATGTCAGAAGCCTTAATCACCCAATAAATTGCAATAAGATATTTCCACATCTCAAATTACAGGGTAATATAGTTTTCTCACAGGAAACACACCTGCTAATCAAAGACCAGAACAGGATGAAAAGATCAGGCTTTACCCTTGTTTTATCATTCAAATTTCAACTGTAAATCTAGAGGGATGGCTATTCTTTTGCATAGAAATGTTCAGTTTAGTGAAGTTAAAACCATTCGAGATAGAGATGGGCGATTCATAATTGTTCAAGGAATATTGTGTAACATCCCGGTAATACTTTATTTATTATCATTTTTCATCTGTCCTCTGGCAGGGTTGTGTGCTGTGTTTTGTGTGTTGTATGTTGTAGGCCTAAGGGTTTGTGTTAGGTGTGTTATGTGTTGTATTGTACTATATATTGATATGCTATCTATATTTAAAACCCAATAAAAATATTTTATTATTATAATTTTATCCTTGTCTCCTAAATTTTCATATAGTGGATACTAAATTTTCCCTGCCAAGAACTTAGTTGATTATCGGCCTAACTCATATATCAGTCGGGTTTTTTGACAGACGTCACTGTCGACACTGAAATTTCCGTTTCAACACCATATGAGCAGAGCAGACAGATATATATATATATTAGTGCTGGGCCGTTAACGGCGTTAACGTGCTGCGTTAACGC
>NW_024626306.1:0-1054 GCF_008729295.1 Plectropomus leopardus | reverse complement strand
CAGCATGTCATAAAAACATCAATAAGCCATTAAAATCTGTCAAAGTATGATAAAAAATTATTAAAAAGTAATTTAAAAAAGTTATAGTATAGTATGTCATTAAATTATTTGACAAAATATTGAAATAGTCAAGTAAGAACATAAAAATGTCAAATATATCATAGTTAAGTATATCAAAAATTATTAGAAAGTAATTAAAAATGTCTTTGTATAGCATAGAAAATATATTAAAAAGTCATTAAAATGTAATTTGTCATTAAAAATGTTCGTATAGTATGTCTTCAAAAAATATTGGGTGGGGGATCACAGAGGCACAAAGGGGTGCATGTTTTGTGTGAAAGGCCTTTTCACGACCAAAAGTTATCATGTAGATTGATGGGAGGGAAGGTAATACAATAGGGCTGCACTTAACAAATTATTTTTTAATTGATTAATCCATTGATTATTTTTTGATTAATCTATCGATTATTTTTTTTTATTGATCTATTATTTTTTATTACTCAATTAATATAACAACAAATTTACCAAAAATAACATTTTAAAACTTGTCATACACTGCAGGGCATTTTTTTCCAACTTAAAACAGCCCAATCTTACCAGGTAATCTGTTTTACAGTCGGATGTAAAGTCTCTCCAAAATAAAATTAATGCAAGAGCTTGTTCCACTCAAGTAAAAGGAATAAAGTGCAATCTACATTTACCAATCCAACAGCAAAATAGATAAAACAATGTAAAACTGAAGTCACTTTTAGGAGGAGTAACAAAACAGTCTTTGTTACAGTAACAAACCTCAAATCTAGCAGTCCGACAAAACATCTTACAGTAAAATCAGTACAATTTCAATAACACTAGAAGTTTTCTCTAACAGAAATAATTATAACTTGTCCATTCTTTCTGCATCAAAATAGTCCAGCCTTAACTGGGCCTTAAGGCATATCACTGCCTGCTGATATGAGAGCTGTAGTTTCACATTTATAAGCACATATTCCACTCATTTATCAAGTTACACAAGCTCCTGCACAGCTGACAACCCCATCCTGTAAATGTCTCAAAA
>NW_024626305.1:0-2752 GCF_008729295.1 Plectropomus leopardus | reverse complement strand
GTTTACTGCTGAACAGGGAGGCCAGCGAGGAAGCACGAGGGGAACGGCAGTAGGAAACAAATCATGTGTTGTCAACAATTTATCACACATGTTCGCCAATTGTTTATTTTGTTAGATATTCAAACTCAGGTGGAGAGACGACAGTACATAATATATATATATGTGTGTGTGTGTGTGTGTGTGTGTGTGTGTGTGTGTGTGTGTATTAAGAAAAGTCATGAGAATAATATAAGCACCCACATTCTCTACATTTGATGTGCAATTAAAATATATACTGTATATTTCATAAAATCAGTATATAGTCTTTCTAGTGTTTTCATAAGAGCTGATTAGTCCCATATGCACAAATATCAGCTAGAGTTCGAAGTGAAGAGAGTCTAGCTGGTCTCACTGGAGAAAGCCAGTTATCTGTGTGCATAGAAGTGTGGTATTTTACCCTGAAGACATCCTGACAATAGGTTTATTATGCTAAGCTCTCAAGTGTAATAGAAGCAGTTGCTTTATTTTTTATATTTAATTCCAGCTGCAGTGAGAACATCTACACAAGACAAAACCTTTTACAGCAATACACTTTGACTTAGAACTGATTTAGGTATTTTGACTCCAAACATGCCAACATGAAACTTTATGTACCAAATTCAAACATATCCTTAGGATAATATAAGGGTAGGCATCTCCCCTGTATGACAGCTCCAAATGTCACCAGATCACTGAAATTATCTAAATGCAAAAAAATAAATAAATAAATAAAAAACACTTTTTCAGCATTATCTATAAAAGATAAGACAAGATAAGATGAGATGATACTGACTTGCAACCTTAAGCTCTACAAAATCAACAATATGAAAACAAATGAAACACATAAAAAAAAAACAACAAAAACAAACACACCATTGATTGGTTGAGCAATGTCATTAAGTGGGAGACAAAAGAGAGCTTGTACTGATTCTTCTTGCAGCCTCACTCTCTAAAGTGCCTCCCAGAAGACAGGAGTTGGTATTCCTCATGTAAACATGAAAATGATCCAGGGCTATTTTATCAGCCAATGTGAGGGTACGGTTAGTGTAGCTGTTTCAAAAAGCATTTTCCACAAAATTAACCACCACCTTGGAACAGATCCCCAGGAGCCGTAATATCCTGTATTACAGTACACCACACTATGGTTTGACTGACTTATTGGCTCAAATGATGGTGTTTCATAAAGATGTCAATGGTACATGAATCAAAGTTAAATAATATCAAATATGGGTGTGTACTCACTTTCCATCCCAGCAGCACACAGAAGAAACTCCGCTGCTTTGAGCTTCATTTTTTGTTGTATTTGTTTTTTATTTGTTATCTGAATTTTGTGTTCAGCTTCTTTTTACATTTCCCATCTGTTTCTGTCACATTGCTCATTTGTATTTGAACCTCGGAGGGGATGAATCCTGTATTCATTATAACATTCCAGCAGAAGGAGAAACAAGGCAAAGGATAGACTGAATCCCATCAAAACAACATGATGAAAAACAGTGTTTGCCATCAGAGCCAGAAAAGTGAGACTGTTGATAAGTCAAGAGTGTGTGTATGCACTTAAGTTGCAATACAATAATGGTGAGTTTCACCATCCTGTTGCCTCTTTTTCAACATCATTGATTAACAAATATACAATGTATGATTAGTGTCAATTTTCATAACATGGTATACCTTAAAACCGATATACCACTGCAACCATTGTATGCATGTACCTTACAAGATATAACTTATAGTTATGTTTACTTCTTTAGGGTTCTTTAAAGTCTACTAACATAACCATAATGGCAATCCTTAGTTCTAGCCACACTAGTGAACACACAATAATCACAGCTCAATGTGTGAATTACATAGAGTAGGAAAACATAACAGTCTATTTAGATACAGGCTGAAAAGTAGGCAAAAAACAAACAAGCAAACAAACTGTATTTGAATGACAGCTCCATGCAACAAAGTCTATAAATATGCAAAGCTTCCCACATTAATCTGATGAGTAATTCCGTGTTGACAGGTGGCTGAAAATGATTTCACATTAGCTAGTGTCACTAATTTATGAGCAAAATACTAATATTTTGCCAATTTTGGAAGAAGACATTGGAAGGTAGAAGGCAGTATCCTTGATCCTGCTGCATTTTTGGAGTTGATTAAAATCACCAGCTACTATGAAGATTCCATCCGGTTGCTAGGTGATGTTGCTGCCAGTGGCATCCTTCAATTCCTGTAGTGCATTTTTTGAACTTGCATCAGTCTTGAAGGTCTGCCTAGATCCCTTTACTCTAGTGCACTAGGTCTGCCCATCCAGTGCAACAGGTTGATCCGGGATGTTAGGGGTTAACCATGTCTCTGTGAAGATGTGCACAGTCCCTGGTTTCCCGTTGTTGAGTGAGCCTTAATCACATCTCATCCACATTAATACTCCTACTACCAGACATTAGACAGAAGAAGGCTTGGTACAGGAGCAGCTCCCGGTCGAAGTCTGGCCAGCCTCACCCTGACCCCGGTGCTGTTCCGAAAAGTGATCGTCTTCCAGAAAGTGATTGCCGTAGCGTATGCAGCCTGGTAAAGCTGCATCGCCCAGTATTCACGTCTTCAGCTGCTCTCACATGAATCAAACAGTCGTAGCATGTAGCTAAATACACATAACTTTATGTCTGTGGTAAGCACATAGGTAGGCTATGTTTTTGTTGTTAATGTTTCTTGGAACCCAATTGTCATGTTTTTTGCGATTTATAGTTTGATG
>NW_024626304.1:0-2613 GCF_008729295.1 Plectropomus leopardus | reverse complement strand
ATGGCAGCAGTACCGATGAGGAGAGAGCAGGAGGATTGTCGAAGCCAGGCAGAGGAGACGTTACCAGGAGAGCAGTCAGAGTTCTGAGACGCCGAAACAGAGCACGTCGTCGGGGACAGAAGGCAGGTAGGTACACGAGGAGACAGGCGAGGAGAGTTGGTCGGGGACAGGCAGAGTTGGCTTCGGAAGATCTGACAGAAGAATGCTGGAAAGTCTCGCATAGTGCAGAAGAACAATCTGGCAGTGAGTGAGTGTGCTGGAGTGGCTTATATGCAGGGTTGATTGGTGATGAGTTGCAGCTGTGAGGTGAGCAGGCTGCGGAGATGGGCGTGGTTTGCAGGTAGAGTGGAGCAGAGGGAGGGTGAGTGGAAAAGTACTGGCAGCGGGGGAGGAGGAGGCAGGCAGGCAGGCACCATGACAGTCCCACTATAACCAGTCCACTCAGTGTCTCAGTGTCTCTGTCCCACGTTCCCACAGTCTTCAGAGTTTTCCATCATGTTGAGCTGAATGCAGTCACTTCAGGGATTGTTGTCAAAAACAATAGAAAGTGATGGAAAGAGGTGAAATCTTCCACAGTCTGCACCTGCATCATACAACATTGTAAGTGGCTGAGGCTCAGAGATAGAGTGGGTCATGCTCTAATATGAAGATATGCAGTTTGATCCCTGGCTCCTACCGTAAACATGTCGAAGTATACTTGAACAAAGTACAAAACCCAAAGTTTGCTCTTGATGGCTGTTCCATCAGTGTGTGAGTGAGTGTGAATGTATAAAAACAAACTAGCAAGTGGCATCTTGTACTTTAACCTCGGCTTTGTGAATGTGTGTGTAAATTGTTGAATGTGACTCGTAGTGTGAAAGCTCTTTAAGATGTCAGAAATAACTAGAAAAGTGCTATACAAATGTAGAGAGTGGTAGGACCGAACCACACATTCAGGTTGTCAAGTCAATTTCAAGTCAATTATATTTATAGAGCCCTTTATCACAAAACATGGTTTGCTTCAGAGGGCTTTACAGTGTACGACATCCCTCTGTCCTTAGACCCTCAGGTGACCCAGGAAAAACTCCTGAAAAAGAACCCCTGTAATTGGGAAAAAAGAAACCTCAGGAAGAGTGGCAGAGGATGATGAGGGATTCCTCTTCCAGGACGGACAGACGTGCAATAGATGTCATAAATAACAAATGAAATATAATTGTGGCAAAAAGGAAAGCGAAAGAGAGAGGGGAGAGGGGGAGAGAGGGAGAGAGGGGCACAGCAATAATGGAAACAGACGCATGTCATAATACAATAACAATAGGTGCGAAATTATCAAATGCACTCTATGATGATATTGTGGGTGTTGATAAGGGTCTCATACATATATTGATATGGAGGTGTCCAAAGGCATGATCACAGCATCGGCACAACCAGGACCAAGAGCACGATCAGGGCGAGCCAAGGTGGTGAACAGTAAAAAGGATAAGCACTCAATGAGGATCCTAGAGTCATTGATCAGCAACTACGACTTAAAGATGAATGCCATAGAGCAGTAATAGAAAAGAAATAAAGAGAGAGGAAGCAGAGCCATGAAGGAAAGAGAGAGGAAGCAGAGCCAGAGTGGCAGGTCTGAACTGACTCAAAACCACCCCTGCCAGATCGGGCCGAAAGCTCTGCCACCTCTCCCTCCTCCCCGTCACACGGACGGGAATTTCAACTGAGCACAAGAAACTTGTGCTCCAGGAAAATACACATTAACGAAACTAGGGTCACTAATCAGCTATTATGGCTCAAATATAAAGGTCAAAGAGCAGTGTTAGTCCCCACTGCTCTCTGACCCCTATAGAAAGTCCCCCAGCAAGTTAAACCTATGTCAGCCTAACTATGGGCAGGTCCGGGCAACCTTAGCCAGCCCTAATTATAAACTTTATCAAAGAGGAAGGTCTGAAGTCTACCCTTAAAAGTGGAAACGGTGACTGCCTCCTCAACCAAAACTGGAAGATGGTTCCGTAAGAGAGGAGCATGGTAACTGAAGGCTCTGGTTCCTATCCTACATTTGGAAACTTTGGAAACCACAAGTAATCCTCCATTTTCAGAGCACAGTGATCTTGAAGGCTGGTAGGGAACTATGAGCTGCAACAGATAGGATGGAGCCTGACCATTTAGAGCTTTGTTAGTAAGGAGGAGGATTTTAAATTCAATCATGGATTTTACAGGGAGCCAGTGCAACGAAGCTAAAACAGGAGAAATGTGGTCCCTTGTCTTGATTCCCGTTAGAACACGTGCAGCAGCGTTCTGCACCAGTTGGAGCGACCTAAGTGATTTGTTGGGGCAACCAAATGTAGTGGTTATTAATAACTACGTAAGAATTTGGATTTTGCACTCATTAAAGTAAAAGGGGCACCATTCTCCATTCAGGAGAAAATTAAATCTTAAATTGTGACAGTGTTAAGACATGTCATTACTTTAATAAATCTCATAATCTGTACCGTTTATTCTGTATACATTGATCTTGTTTCTCTCATGAAATAATATCCACAGACAACGACTTGGTGATAAATGAGAATAATTTATTTAGACGAATAAAAAAATGAGTAAATAGAGGAAATAGTATGACATATAAAAGGACAGTGAACA
>NW_024626303.1:0-1691 GCF_008729295.1 Plectropomus leopardus | reverse complement strand
AAATAGGAGGGAGAAAAAAATAGTGATATGTGAAGACAAAAGAGGAAGAGAAGGAAAGAAAGACATCAGATAGAGAAATAAAGTCAACACAGAAAAAAGGAAGGACGTTGACTCAGCAGTTGCAGTGTGACGGGACAACAGGAAGAGGAAAGCTCTAACAGTGTGCGAGTGTGTGCTGAGTTTCTCCTTTTAGGCCTTTTCTACTGCTGAGCGATGTACTCCATGGAGGACACACAGGTGGCCAGGACCATTGAGCTGAATGATGGCACACGAATGCCAGTTTTGGGTCTTGGAACATGGAAGGTAGTCAAACACCCATTCGTATATCTGCTTTCTGTAAAACAATCTGTTTTTTAACAATTTGTCATGTAGCGTACAGTTTAGACGGTGCAAATACATGCATTTTAAGTAAAATGGAATTTAGTGAATGAACTTTGTCTTTGGAGGCAATTGAGAATACAGGATTCTGACGGGCAGATTATTTATCCTTCAAGTCACAGAGCAAGGAAGATTAAGTCAGGCTGAAAAACACTTATTTTGGTTTGCAGAAGTTCAGTATCACTCCCATATCTGTGGAGTAACTATGGAGTGGAACCTTTAGACGATTAAGTAGATTAGCATTAAGACTGATTGCACAGGGATGCAATTAATTGCTCTGTCTAAATTCAACAAGCACAAATTCGAAAAAGCACATTGTTTTTGAACTGGTCAAAAGGGGGCGCCCTAATGCCATTTAAATTTTTATATAAAAACTCATTTTGACTTCTCCCCCTGAACTGTTGGTCCGATTCATGCCAGTTTTCTGTTGTTGCACCAAACTCACCGAAAGATATCAAAATACTTAAATACCCTGAGAAACATACCCTGAGAGCACTTGGGGGTACTACAAGTCTAAAAATGAGCATTGCATGACACAAACTACACAGTAAATCAGAAACTGTTTGTTGCATCATTCCAAAACTTGAAAGATATGTTGAATTAAAATATTGAACCATATGTGTTGAAGTTTATGGCACACTTAACTATGACTATATCATCAAATTTTCATTGCATACTGCACTATTACTTTTTCAACCACATTGTTATTGCATACAAAACTCTATACTATCACCTTTAGTGTCATCCAAAATATGACCAAAATGTCATACTATAGCATGTCGCTCAAAATAATACAAAAGACCTACCATACTATGTTGTCAGACATATGACCAAAAAGTCATATTATAGTATGATATTGTAGTAAAATATGACAAAAAAGTCTGACTATAGTATTTTGTCAGAAATATTAGCAAAAAGTCATACTACAGTATGTCGTCAAAGTTATGACCAAAAATTCGCATACTATAGCATGGCAAAAATGTCAAATTTTGACACGTCCCAAAAATGGCTGACAATGACATATTATAGCTTGTAGACACACGTCATAGCATGCAAAGTGAAAATCAAGGACAAAAAAGGACAAAAACGTCATTATTTAGCATGTTGAAAAAATGGCCAAAAATCGCATACTATAGTATGGCAAAAATGTCAAAATTTGACATGTCCCAAAAATGGCTGAAAATGACATATTATAGCTTGTAGAGACGCGTCATAGCATACAAAGTGAAAATAAAGTACAAAAAAGGCCAAAAACGTCATTATTTAACATGTTGAAAAAATGGGGAAAAAAATCGCATACTATAGCATGGCAA
>NW_024626302.1:0-1595 GCF_008729295.1 Plectropomus leopardus | reverse complement strand
AAACTACACGTTAAACACAACAAACTACATGTCAAACACAACAAATTACAAGTCAAACACGACAAAATACATGTCACACGACAAACTACATGTTAAACACAACAAACTACACGTCAAACACAACAAACTAAATGTCAAACAACAAACTACACGTCAAACACGACAAAGTACATGTCAAACATGACAAACTACATGTCAAACACTACAAACTACATGTCAAACACATCAAACTACACGTCAAACATGACAAACTACATGTCAAACATGACAAACTTAACATGTCAAACTCTACAAAGTACACGGATCATACATGTGAACATGCAACAGCACAGTGAGCATGAATGAGACACGCGTGTTGGTACGTACACATGGGCTTCAGCTGGTTCAGCAGGTCGTCTCGGCTCCACCTCACGCTGTCATGGCGGTCAGCCACGGCACACAGCAACGGACTGCATTTCCCAGAATCCTCCAGGGACGGCACGTTCAGGTAGTGGACCAGCACGATGTCTGGGTTCTGTCATTGATAAATCAGAGGTATTGATGAGCGATCGGTTCGGTGTGTCACAGATGTATCAGAGGTATTGATGAGCGATCGGTTCGGTGTGTCACAGATGTATCAGAGGTATTGATGAGTGATCGGCTGACCTGCAGCAGCCAGTAGCATCGTCTGTGGAATGTTGGCACGATGGAGGAATGGACGTAGCAGCCGTACAGGCACTGCAGACAGAGGGAGGCGTGTCAGGTTACTCTGTAAGCACTGCGGAGGGAATTATGTTTTGAATTTTGGCTTTGGGGAGGGCAAACTACTTTAAATGGTTGAATGGTGTATTTTTCCATCAATTAAAAAAAAAAGTATTTTAAAGCAACAGGCTTTCAAAAAAAACTTTTTATCCTGTGTATTTCTCTACTTTAAAACTCTGGGTTGATATTTTTCTTTAATTTGGGCATTTTCTTAGCCCTTATTTTTGGGTAATTTTTAATCACAAAAAAGGCAAGTTGTCTTTTCTTTAGATTTTTTTTTTGCTTTTTCCCCTTCAAAAATGGTATGTGATTTTTTTATTTTGGCTGATCACCAAAATGACACCAGTAATCACAGCCAGAAACAGTAAAATCAGAAATTATTCTTGGGCTTTCAAATTTGCAGCAGTTTTTGAACACATCATGCGTTATTATACAGGTTTGTATTATTCAGACTTTTCCAAAACCTTCTGGGTATATTTAGTTTTTCCAGGCCTGGAAATTGCTAGCTGCCAAATTTCTGACTTTTCCAGGTTATTCATGACCGTACAAACCCTGCACAGGAAATCTCTGTGAGGATATTTATGTTAAAAAGAGGTAGAGGCTGATGCAGAAACTCAGAATAATGAAATACGTGAATGTGCGCAGACCTCCATGCCCTGGACCTTCAGCTTCATGTGGTCCTCTCTCGTCGTTTTTCCATCCTTCCTTTTCTTCCAGCAGTATCCGTCCTTCCTGTACTTCACCTTCTTCCTGTTGTACAGGATGATGCTGCCGTTCTTCGGCCTGAAACACCGAAAACAACCAGCCGAGTCATCAGGTGTGAACGGGCTCGGTCTGAGTCATCAGGTGTGAAC
>NW_024626301.1:0-1657 GCF_008729295.1 Plectropomus leopardus | reverse complement strand
TGAGTTTTTAATGATGCTCCTGCCCGGTTATTTATCTGCTCTGATGAAATAATCTCCTTCCTGCAGCAGTCGGTCTGTTAAACAGCGAACTGTGTTTCTGCAGAACGACGACACAAAGACGGTAAAAAAAACCCTCCACATGATGCACAGATACAGTGATTTTAAATCCAGCAGCGCTCAATATTTTGGGCAAATATTCAGAGTACAGATGGGGTTAGCTTAGCATGAAAACTGGAAGCAGGTGAAAACAGCGAGACGAACTCCGTCCCAAAAATACATCTACGGACATGTCTAAGGGTCCGTTTACGCGGCAACTTGCATGAAATGTTAAACTTTTGTTGCGGTCTGCAACTCCTGTGCAGCATCTGCAGGTGAAGCTTTCATACAGGTGTGATGCTCTCAAGGTGTAATTTGTAAAGTAGTCTGAAATATCAAATAAACGTAGTTCAGTAAAAAGTACAAGAGTAAGTGCAGTATTTGAGTAAGAGCAGCATACTTATAGGTACTTTCTGTATCTGAACATTAAAGAATGATCCCAATTACTTCAACAAAGTCAAGTTTACAGATGTTACATTTAGCGGGAAAAGAGAGGACTAATTTCTGATCAGTTTTTCACACAGTTTGTGTATAAGAAGCAGATTCAGATAGAAACAGTCGGATCAGAGTGTTTTTTATTTTAAATAGAAGCTGGATCAAAGTTTCTGTCCGTACGGCTGAAAAAAGAAGATCTGATGCTCATTGTCGATGTTCAGATCAGTGAAACAGCAGCTGCTAACATCTGGACTGCAGATAACAGCATCTGCAACTGACCAGATGTCCACAAGAAGAAGACACAGACTGACTGAACGAAGACAGATCAGCTGCTTTTCTGTGTGTTGACAATGTCTCTGCATGAGCTGAATATTTGTGTCTATTCTGAAGTTTTATAATAATATCAGTTTTATGACTCTTATTCATGACCATACGCTTTAGTCTGGCTTTTAAGTGAACTTTACCTTTTTATTTATTTATTTTATTGACTATTTATTTATACATTGCTGTCTATTTTACTGTTTCACTGGATGGTATATAATTTTTTATTATGATATTATTATTATTTTTAAAATGTTTATCTACTGTTATACATTGTCTGTACTATTTTGAGTACTTAATTAATTAATTAATTAATTTGCTGTTAAGACTATTTTATTACTGAAAAACCCCAATAATAATATTTTAATACTTTTAACCCTGCATTTGCAAAAATTGTTGACCCTTTTCAAGAAAGAGTCCCAATATTTAAAGTACACTAATGAAGAGACAGTTATCACTGAATTACTTTGATAGTGAAGAAAACTGAAAAACATAATGATTCTCAGGCAACTTCAGCAGCATCTTTTAGGCCACTCCTGAGTGGATTTATGGACATTAATTCTGGATGAAAATTAGAGAAAACACTGTGCTCAGGAGGCGTGATTCACTCTGAATTATATCAACATGTGTGTCATGAAGAAGACAAGGAGGAAGATTTTTGACCCAAACTGCAGCCATCTGTCTTTTTATGTGTTTTAAAGTATCTGATGCGGCTCAGTCTGTTGACAAACTATTATAACTAACACCTGCCTGCACCTCTGTGTGTGTGTGTGTGTGTGTGTGTGTGTGTGTGTGTGTGTGTGTG
>NW_024626300.1:0-1731 GCF_008729295.1 Plectropomus leopardus | reverse complement strand
TCGTAACTAATGACTTTAATCTCGTAAATAATTTTTTTTTTTTTTCCTTAATGTGGCCCTAATCCTCCGTCGTACTTGACAGACTCCCTTTCACAAAAATTCATTTTTCTCAACTCAAAAAGTGGTCTTTTTGATGAAACTAGCCTCTATTCAACTTCAGATAAACCAAGAATGGAACAAGGTGCAAACAAACATTTTTCCATGATGAAAAGGAGAGTTTCTTCTTTCATTTGAGCTATTCGGTGTTTTCAGAATCTTTGTACAAAATATTCTGTGGGTCTTGAAAGATGACTCAAAATGGCCAGAAAAGCTGGCACAAGCCACTTTCCATTGTATAATAGGGCTGGCACTCAGTGAGTTAAGTTTCTGATTAATCCACCCAAGCAGTGTTTCTCTTCAGACCTCCTTTACCTGCACACACCATGCAGTCCTACCACACATCTACCTGGCTTCAGGCAAAGAGGCCCTGATTACCCACACCTGGCCTTATAAAGGCAGGAAACACTCATAAATATTATCTATTATATATACCCACTCCTGTATCATGAGGGGTTCATGAAGTAACCAGTGCCCAGTGAGGGCTTTTTTTCCAATCTGATATCAAAATACCAAACATATATTTATCCAACATGTTTTAATCCCAACTCCTCACATCATGCCACTCTATCCGTGACCTTATGCGTTTACCTATGACGTTTTAGGTATCCTTCTGTGTCAGCTGTTTACGTTCCGGGATGCTTTTACCATGATGTCAACAAATGCACATGCAGCATGGTCCTTATGTTTATACAACAGCAGGACTGTCATTATGGTTGGGATTAGGCAACAAATTCACGGACACTTGGGTTTAGGCAAAAGAGACATATGATAAGTTGTAGAAAAAAACACATGCACACACATACACACGGGAACTCCGGACTCTCCGGACTCTCAGTGTTTGTGGGACACATCCACCACCCAATTCTCCCGCCCTATAAGCGCACTCACACTCCTTATATAACGTTGTTATCAGCAGTGTTTCATGCGCACGTGACCAGTTCCATCCAGCTGCGTTCTCAAGTGACGTCGCACATATGTGTTGCATGTCGATGCGCCCACCAGCGTATCAGAATAACGCCGCTGGTTCTGTCCGAGCATGTTCTCATCTGACGCTGTCCAGCCTCATTCCATACAATTACAATTCCATTTTGTAATTGTATATGAGTAGTATAGCTGTGTAGTTAGTAGTTAAACTCTTTCATTTCTAAAGAAATTGAATCTTTTCATTTGTTGTCTGTGTAAATGTAAGTCACTGTACATCAAGCCGTGAACTCTCAGCCTACAGTTTAATAGACTAAATTAATTAATTATGGCTATCAAGCTTTCTTGGTTATTCCAAAACCTGGTGGTGCCCCATGCTAAAATGAGTTTGTAACACCTGCCAATGTAGTGAAGCTTATAGCAGAGTTTCAGGAGCAGGACCACACCTCTACCGCACCTCAACCGCGCCTCTTCCGGCTTAAATACCCTCCTAACCCGATCTCCCCCTTTCGTTCTCGTTATTCTGCAAGAGCGCGTACCGACACACCACGTAGCGTTTCGCTCTCAGTCGGCTGCGGTTCGCTCACTCGCCCCTATTATGGATTCTGTCTCTCTGTCCCCATCGGATGATAACCTTCGGTCGAAGCCGTGACGAGGGCCCTCGCCGTCTCCATCTGGCCGTGCAGGCGTCCTCAGGGTCCGACGCCGACA
>NW_024626299.1:0-1863 GCF_008729295.1 Plectropomus leopardus | reverse complement strand
GGACATGTCCACGCTGGAGCGTGCTGTTGGACATGTCCACGCTGGAGCGGGCTGTCGGACATGTCCACGCTGGAGCGGGCTGTCGGACATGTAATATCATAATGAAAATATCATGTTATTATCATAATTTAATTCATCGTACATTTAACCCATTATTTCCCTGGACATGGTCTTGCCTGCTCTACCGACACTCATGGGACAAGAAAAACTAAAATATTCACATGTTGTGGAGTGTGAAAGTAAAATCAATATAATTATATATCTAAAATTATTTTTCAGACATAAAAATGTTTCATCTTTTGTCAGGCCAGGACGCTTCCTCCGCCACCAATCACAAGGCAAAAAATAACAAAAAACAACACTCTGATGTTGTGAAGCGTCACAGTGACATTAGCAGAGATTTAGCTTCATTATTCTGAAACACTGAGTGTTTTCTCTCCCAATAATAACAGCAGCTGCTCGTATTAATAAGACAAACAGTGTCAGAGATGATGGTTTCAGTGAATCAGTGGAAAAGACGTGACGGTGACTCAGACGCTGAGCTCAGATCTGAGTGGGCTGCTGTCTTTACAGCAGCGGGACACGTGTGGACGGATGAGGTTTGACCAGCCCACAGCACGCTGAATTAAACTCGTTAAATTTGTTTTCAGGTCAATTAAAGCTCAGAGAGTGAACGAGATGAAGATCAGAGTTTGTCTGAATCTTTTTCCTAAAGCTCAGAACGTGGAAATATTTCCTGTTACCCAAGATTATCATAATCATATATTTAAGAAATATTTTACAGAATTATTATTATTTGTGGGAAAACACAACTTAAAGGCAATGAGAAAGTTAGAAAGAGATGACCCACGATTAGCTAGAAATTAGCAAAAGTAAAAAATAAGTGTTAAAAATAGATAAATTATTCCAAGTTAATAATAATTTTTAAAAACTAGAGAAAAACGTCCCAAAAACAATATTTATAAATTTTCATTAACCCTTTTATCTATATATTTATTTATATTTTTAATGTTTTTTTCTTATTCTATAATCTTTTTTCTCGCTAATGTTCAGGTAATTTCCTGTACTTTTTATGAAGCCAGTCGAGGACTCTGCGATTTCACAGAGCTTCAGGTGAGGATCAATGTTTTGTATTTGACTTGTTTCGGACAAGATTTGATCGCTGTTATTGGGTAAAAACAAATAAATATATATTTCTTGCAATCAGTTGACTCGTCTTCTACTACTTTTTGGGAGAAGTTGACTAAAACGCAGTCATGATGACCACAGTGACCGCGGTTTTCCTGTATTTGTGGCCTCTGTGACGTTTCCAAACACCACAGGACATTTTTTTTTTGTGGTTTTTGAGAGCTGATGCATAAAATCCCAGATAAGCTCTGCACAAAGCTGAAGTCTGCAAAAAGCAGACAAACCTCACATAAAGATCGTTTCCAGCGACGTGCACAGACAGGAAGAACTACAAACCAGATAAATGAGTAAATACAGCTTTAGCCAAAAGTTTGTGGACATTCTAGACCCACGTTTGTGTATTTTGGTGGTTGAAACTTCCTATAGAGAGACCCTCAGAACAAACAGCGCTCTTTGCACACACACACACACACACACACACACACACACACACAAAAACCTCGATCAGCGCCGTGAGGTGTGTGTGCAGAGCCCTTCAACATAAACACCTCCAGCCCACAGCCGGCTTTAAGCGCTCTTTAAGCCAAGATTTCTGCAAAGTCTGACCAAACACGAAGTGAAGCAACGCCGCCGAGCTCAGAAACACGCCCACCAGCTTCCTCTGACACACAGCGAGGACAGCAGGGGGAGTGTTGTGTTTGGCAGCTGGCGAGACGTTTTTTAACAGCCAGGACG
>NW_024626298.1:0-3080 GCF_008729295.1 Plectropomus leopardus | reverse complement strand
GGGGGGAGGAGGAGGCAAGGGGAGAGTGAGGGAGGGAGGAGGCGCCGGAGGGAGGAGGCGCCTGAGGTCTGAGGAAGACGTCGTCCGAGAGTCCTGAGCTGTGAGGGAGGAGGTGCTGTCTGGAGGATGGAGGGTTGAGGGGGGAGGAGGTGAGGGGGCTGCGACTCCCGTCCTCAGGAGACAGACCTCCTCCTCCTCCTGCTGCTGCTCCTCCTCCCTGCTGCTGTCTCTGCTGCTCCATCTTCACCTGCTCCAACTTCTGACACGCCTCCATCTTCGCCAGCTGCTTACTTTTCTGACGCAGCATCTAGAGGACACAGGGGACAGACACAGAGGGGACACAGAGGGGGGACACAGAGGGGGGACCCAGAGAGAAATAACCCTTTAAGGTAAATTTACAGCAGATAAAATATGTGAGGAGTTAACTATGAACAATCGTTATATATGTGTGTGTGTGTGTGTGTGAGTCTGACTGAAGATGACATCCTTGAACACGCGTGCTCCAGGTGACTCGGTGTGGTAACATGGTCGTGGTCGTCTCCACGTGAAGGAGACGTGTTGAGGACTTACCTGTCTCAGTTTCCACTCCTGCTCCTGCTCTGACTCTTTGGGTCTCAGCGGGTCTTTGAATGATCCCTCCGTCTCCATGGAAACAGGGTCGTACGGCCCCGGCGGTGGCGGTGGCGGCGGCGGCGGCGGCTGGGGTTGGTGCCGTTTGAGTGGCTCGTTGCACAGCTGCACCTTGTTGATGCGCTGAGCCGCACGGTTGTCTCGAGCTTTTTGCTGTTGGACGGAAAACGACAGACGGACTCAAACACGGAGCGACTCTCCACGCCACAATCCACGACAGGAAGTCTCAACCTGTGATGTCACGGCTGCTGGATGGCCAGCTGCCGATACCGAGGTTAACTTTTTGGAGCTCAGCTCGGACCAAAGATTCACAACGAGACAACAGGGCGAACAGACCCACTGCACGCCATCAGATGGTAGTCAGAACGCCAGCGACTGGTTTCACAGCATCATGGCTGATACAGATAAAATAACCCATAATTCATCTGCGGGACGGATTTCCTACGTCCCTGATCCTCATGTGAAATACTAACACGTATGTATTTAGGGTGTGTGTGTTGGTCACGTCTGTGGAGTGTACTGTCTCTTTAAATCCACTCAGCCTGCCTGACATCAGCTGATGGACTCACCACAAACGGAGCACGGTCCTGAGAGCTCGCCTTCCTCCACAGCTTCGCTATCTGCTTCACTCTACTGGACCAGTCTGAAACACACACACACACACACACACACACACACACACACACAAGAGAAACACACACACACAGTTGTGTAGTTGTCATCATTAAGCTGTTGTGTTTTCATTAGTGTAGATTTTCAGATTATTGACAAACATCTGAAACATCTCTGTGTGTGTGTGTGTGTGTGTGTGTGTGTGTGTGTGTACCTGGGTAGTGCTCCCTCAGCAGGGGGAAGTGTGTGTTGCAGTAGAGGACGGGGGCGACGGTGGCGTTCTCTCCGAGTGTTTCTTCTCTCTCCCACTTCAACATGCCCCTCTGAGCCGTCGACAGCACGTCCTGCTCGCCCTCCCCTGCCGCCGCCCGATTGGCTGAGGCCGACCCCGGGGCGGGGCCATCGGGAGGGGGCATCCTGAAGCTTGCGGGACCGCGGCCGCCACCGGGCGCGACAGGAGCGTCGGTTAAGTGAGGAGCGGCTCCCATCAGGCCGTTCATCAGCGGCAGGCGAGGAAACACGGCGGGTCCTGATGGACGCAAAGTCACCTGTCAGTCACCTTTACACACTTCCTGTTTCGGCTGCCGCCCCTCTGAGGCCCGAGCACACCGAGCCCGCGTCTCCCAGGACGACGGCAAAAACGCAACGGGCCTCCAAAACAGGAAACCACCCCGAAATCATGCATGTAACAAATAAATGACAAACAAATAAAAAAATAACAGACGTTTGTGACGAGCTGCTCGTTGCCTTTTTTCCACGTTTTTGAAGGAAATGAAAGCAGCGTGCGGCAGGTTCGAGGGGTTACACGCTTGTGAAAGGCGTCTGATGAAGGTTTTATTATGACTTCACCGTCTCTTTTATTTAGTACTGCTGTTTTCTTTAAAATGTTTTGACATTATTCAACTTTTTCTTCCTCTAAATATCTGACTTCAGTTCTTCAAATGTCTCAACTTTTTCATCTAAATTTACTGATATTATTTTGAAATATTCACATTATTTTGTCACAGACCTTTCAGGTCCAGCTGCTGATGCAAGCTACAGCCATGTGTGTGTGTGTGTGTGTGTGTGTGTGTATGTGTGTGTGTGTGTGCGTACCTGTGCTGTGTGTGTGTGTCTTGCTCCCAGCAGCAGTGTGTGTGTGTTGGCTCTGCTCTGGCTGTTGGTTGCTGCTGTTCGGACTGAGAACAGCAGTGAACACCTCCTCCACGTCCTTCCCCTCCAGCTCTGCGCACGCACACACACACACACACACACACACACACACACACACACGTCCAGCTGTGACAGGCTGATCTGAGATCAGTCACTGACGTCATCTTTCAGACTCCTCGTCCATGATGAGCTGCAGACTCTTCACAATAAAAGCCCAACAATAACAGGCTGGAAAACTTTTCAAGGTTCATTCATTTTTAACTGAACATTTCCAGGATTTTTTTCAGGACCTTGAGGCTCTTTTTACAGACAAAGATATTTTCTGAAAGAACCAATGACTCTTTCCCTCAGTTCTTTGTCATTGAATATTTTCAAAACCAATTTTTTTAAAAGGCTTTTTTTACTTGTGTGCTAGTACATGTAGTGTGTATTTTTGTGTATATAGTGTGTATTTTTGTGTGGTCTCACCTGGGATCTTGTACAGTTTGCTGAGGATGGCTCCTGGAAAACAACACACGACTGATGAGTCGACGTCATCACGGTAACACTGGGACACATCTTAAAAATTATATCATATTTTTATCACATAGATAAATACTATTAGATAAAGTACTGTAGTAATAAAGATAATAAATAAATGACACACACACACACACACACACACACACACACACACACACACACAC
>NW_024626297.1:0-2899 GCF_008729295.1 Plectropomus leopardus | reverse complement strand
GATACCGTGATCAAGAAGGTGGTTCACCCTGGGCGAGGCTCAGCCATTGCACTCCGGCTCTGTTGACCCCAGCGAATTCCCCAAATGTGGGAATCTCGACTGCATAATTTCTGCTAGTGGGGGACTGCGCCGTCCCCTGATCCTCATGTTGAATTAAGCATCATGAAGCATTGAAGTCTTCTGTCCAATTGGTTCAGTCGTGGGCCGAAGCTTCACGGTGCTTAATTTGCTCTGCCGTGCCATCGAGCGGACAATGAATGTAAAACAGGCACAACGATTATATTGACACCGTGGCTTCGGTGCTCGAAGCTGCGAATGGAATTGTGCTTAAATGACAATGCCAATAAACCACATTTCTTCTGTTTTAGCTTTGTTATACTGGCTCCCTATAATATCCAGGATTGAATTTAAAATCCTCCTCCTTACTTACAAAGCAGTAAATGGTCAGGCTCCATCTTATCTGTCGCAGCTCATAGCTCCTTACCAACCCCGAAGATCACTGTGCTCTGAAAATGCAGGATCACTTGTGGTTCCCAAAGTTTCCAAATGTAGGATAGGAACCAGAGCCTTCAGTTACCATGCCCCTCTCTAATGCAACCATCTTCCAGTTTCAGTTATGGAGGCAAACACCATTTCCACTTTTAAGGGTAGACTTAGGACCTTCCTCTTTGATAATGTGTATAATTAGGGCTGGCTAAGGTTGCCCGGACTTGCCCATAGTTAGGCTGACATAGGTTTAACCTGCTGGGGGACTTTCTGTAGGATCAGAGAGGAGTGGGGACTAACACTGCTCTCTGACCTTTATATTTAAACTATCATTGCTGATTAGTGACACTAGTTTCATTAGTGTGTATATTCCTGGAGCACAAGTTTCTTGTGCTCAGTTGAAATCCCCATGATGGGGAGGAGGGAGAGGTGGCAAAGCTTTTGGCCCGATCCAACGGGGGTGGTTTTGAATCCGTTCAGACCTGCCACTCTGGCTCTGCTTCCTCTCTCTTTCTTTCTGGCTCTGCTTCCACTCTCTTTCTTTCTTTTCTATTACTGCGCTCTGGCATTCATATTTAAGTCGTAATTGCTTATCAATGACTTTAGAATCCTCATTGAGTGCTTATCCTTTTTACTGTTAGGATAACCTTGGTTCTGTTGAACTGCACTATGCTAATCCTGTTGCCTCTCCAGAGCATTCCTGCTCCCTTGTTTCCTAGCTTTCTCGGATCCTGGCCACAACCCTGGCTGTGCCTGGTTGTTGTAATATCTGTGCTGGCACTGTGACCATGCCTTTGGTTGTGCTCGTGCTGTGGCTGCACTGATACTGTACACCCCGCTCGCCCTGATCACGCTCTTGGTCCTGGTTGCACCGATGCTGTGATCATGCCTTTGGACACCTCCATATCAATATATGCATGAAACTCTTATCAACACCCACAATATTATCATAGAGTGCATTTGATAATTTCACACCTATCGTTATTGTGATATGACATCCGTTTCCACTATTGCTGTGCACCCCCCCTCCCCCCCACCCCATTTCAAATTTCATTTCAAATACTTAATATAAACCCTAATACTTCTTCCTAGTTTTCACATCCAAAGTAATGTGTTCTAAATACTGAATATAGTTGCTAATACGTCTTCCAAGTTTTCACATCCAAAATTACAGTCTATTTACTAAATATAATCGCTAATGCCTCTTCCAAGTTTTCACATCGAAAGTTATGCATTCCAAATACTGAATATGATCGCTAACAGTTCTTCCAAGTTTTCATTTCCAAAGTAATGCATTCAAATTCTTAAATACATTCGCTACTACTTCTTCCAAGTTTTCACACCCAAAGTAATGCATTTCAAATATTGAATACAATCACTAATATTTCTTCCAAGTTTTCACATCCAAAGTAATGCGTTCCAAATGCTGAATATATTCGTTAATACATCTTCCAAGTTTTCACTTCCAAAGTTATACGCTCCAATTCCTTAATATTATTGCTAATACTTCTTCCAAGTTTTCACATCAAAAGTTATACATTCCAAATACTGAATATAATCGCTAATACTCCAAGTTTTCACATCCAACGTAATGCATTCCAGATAATGAATATGAGTGCTACTAGTTCCAAGAAATATATGTATTGAATGTTTTTAAATATGGTCTTTCCTGTATTGGAAGTTTACATCTCTTTGGACTCAGGTGATGATATCTGTGGTAGCCAAGGAAAAGCAGCACCCACAGCAAAGAACATTGAACCAAAAGCTCAGGGGGAAGTTAGTTAATAATTTAGTGTTTTTTTAAATTTCCAGTTAACTGTGTGCAACATTAAGTGTGTTGTTGGTAGCTTATTGGTTTTACACACGTTTGCATGTTTGTACTTGTTCATCTTTCATATTTAGACAATAGCACAGGTTCTAAAATGCACAAATGTATTCCTAGGATTGTTCTAGAGTTGATAAAAGATAAAAGATATTGGTTATTAGAGAGTGAAAGAGGAGCCAGTCTCAGTGAGTACACATGACACAGTGTCTCCACACAAAGACAGACACACTCTCTCTCACTCTTTCTCTCCTTCTCTCTTTTTCTCACACACACACACACACACACACACACAAACATAGCTCTCTTAAAAGATAACTTTTATTTGATGGATATCATATAAGAAAATATAGAATACAAATCACTAATGTGTACTCAGAACAAGGATCCAATATGATTTTTAATTTTTAATTTCTTTCTAATCGGTTGATGCAAAGTGAAGTTACAACAACTTCCTGTTTGGTGGCGAAGAGGAAGGATTTTAAGAGGGTCCTCGCACCGTTCGGTGCTGGGGCCCTAATAATACAGTTTTTTGCAATTGCTTAAACACAAAAAGCAAAAATTAGGCACAATTTTCACAACCTTTACTGC
>NW_024626296.1:0-1406 GCF_008729295.1 Plectropomus leopardus | reverse complement strand
ATAAATAAATACAAGAAAGAAAAAAAAATCAATAATGATATTCAAATCAACAGAAATCCATTGGATAAAAAAATAGATGCATAAATAAAAAGAGCAAGAACATTTTGTTTTGTGTGTGTGCGTGCGTGTGTGTGTGGTATGGATATATAGATGTAACACAAAAAAATTAAAACAAAAAAAGTTTCTAAACACAGAAGATATTTATGATGTAGCACAGAAAAAAAAGTATGGTTGGACTTCACTTTTAAGTCATCGGTGACTGAATTTGTGTCCAGCAGGCTGTATGCAGTTTTGGCTCTTACCTCTGGGCAACAGGAAAGGAATGGTTTGATGTAAATGTTGGAGTCGTGAACTTTGAGGTCATGGTCGCCAAGCCCTCGGGTCACTCCGATGGTGGCCAACACTCGTGCCTGTAAAACACACACTGGTTTAGCTTTTGTTTCTTACCTGTTTTTATGTATCTATTTATTTATTTTACAAATCATTCTGTCAGAATTCTGGTGTTTGTCAGTCAGCTGTTAACGAACATATGGATGTTCCCATATTGACTGACAGTTCCCACGACGGCAGTGTTTCACCCTGTCACCTCTTCCCAGTCTGAATTTACAACATATGTGGGCGGTGGAGCTGATAATTGCTCACTGTGCAGTCTGTTGCAATACAGTTTTGCATTTTGGTGTATAAATGTAAATATATTCAGAGCTGCATTAAACAAACAAATATCTCAACATGTGAAAGTGGTCAGAAGTCAGTAAAATGACATTAAGTGCGCTGAAAAAAGTTTTCTATTCCTTTCTGTTTCTATTCTTTTAATTATCTAAATCTTTTTCAATATTTTTTCTCTCTTTTATCTCTGTGTGAAAACCCATTTTGCCTGTTCTTTGAATTCAAAAGCGATTCATCAGACAACGCTGTGTAGTCACCAGATGCTGTTTTCCTTTCTGATGGAGACTCTCGTTACGTCCCTCTTTGCATCAAACCCAAAATATAAAACAAACTGACACGACTGAAAATTTGAAGCGTTTTGTGCAATTTATTTGGTGGAGTGTTTTCATTTTTGCTTTTCTTCTTCTCATCTCCTCCCCTGCCGTCCCAGTGGGGATTAACTTCACTTCTCAGAGAGACGACTGTCATCTCCAGACTGCTGTGTGTCTGTCTGAATGTCCGTGTGTGTGTGTGTGTGTGTGTGTGTGTGTGTGTGTGTCGGTGTGTGTGTTAGATGTAGCTGCTGGAGTGAAACAGATGGACCGTCTCCTCTCTCTTCTAGTGAGGGTGTACGCTGACACACACATACGCACAGTGTGGTACTCGCACATCAGAGACCAAGTGCTCACCCACTCTCCGGGTGGCAGGCAGGCAGTGTGTGTGTGTGTGTGTGTGTGTGTGTGTGTGTGTGTGTGTGTGTG
>NW_024626295.1:0-1208 GCF_008729295.1 Plectropomus leopardus | reverse complement strand
TTAAGTTGCAAGTAATGGTTAATGGTTAATAAATCACTTAGATTAGATATAAACCATTAATTAAACATGTTTTGGGTTGCCAGGTTGTAAAGTCTCAGTATCGGGAGACTTAACTTTACTGTTTAGTGAAGACAAGGAGGACTGCCCTTGTATATTTGCAGATTTTTAGATAAATCCACGCCAAAGAGATCAAAATGTATTATTTTCAAAAATGAATTATTAAAAATTATTAAATAAAACTAATAATTTAAGGTTTTGTTTTTTTTTCTCAAGGAAAAATACCAAACCAATTCACAGGTTCCATCTTCGCTAATGTGTGAATCTGATGCTTTTGTCATATATGATAGTAAACCAAATGTCTGTAAACTGTATAACTGGCATTTAAGTGCACTTTTGAGATATACTCATACTGTGGAGTTTTTCAGTTTTCTCCAATGTCACACTTGTATTCCACAAAGTTTCAGTGGTAGGCTTAAATATTTTTCTTCCTTCTTCTTTTATTTATTTGACATTCGACAAATTGCCATATTCTCTAATTGTTTATTAGCTTATACATCTATCTATCTATCTATCTATCTATCTATCTATCTATCAGAGGTCAACCAATATAGGTTTTTCTGGACCGATACTGATTATTAGTAACTAATGAGACTGATAACTGATATTTGAAACTGATATGTATTTACAATAAAAATGAAAATCTTTCTTTCAATATTTAGAATTTGGAATAAACAAAAACTAACAAAAAAACTAAATGTAATGTAAAATTTCCTCCAGTGCTGAAACTTGCTTTGCACTTTTTAATCTGTTAAATGGGGCGATCATTAAAATAAATGCTGATACAGATAATCGGCAAAATGCCAAATATTGGCCCCAATAATAAGCCAGGCCGATAATCTGTCCACCCTTTCTATCTATATCTCTATCTCTCTCTCTATCTAAATACATATCTATGGTAGAGTTAAGTGTTTCCATAAGTTATACAATTTTACACAATTCAAATAGTGCCTATAGTGCAAAGAAATACATATTCAATTGATATACATACATACATGTAATGGTTGGTTATGTCAATTTTATGCATATAATAAATAATATATAATAACAGTCCATAATGCAGGCATCACTCTTCTCCAAAGTAGCAAAATACTTCAGTAACTATTGGTAATTGAAGTGGATATAGCTAATACTGTACTTATTGTTAGGAA
>NW_024626294.1:0-2682 GCF_008729295.1 Plectropomus leopardus | reverse complement strand
GTGTGTGTGTGTGTGTGTGTGTGTGTGTGTGTGTGTGTGTGTGTGTGCGTGTATTCAGATGGAAACTAGCTTCACGCCAAATAAAACTGTCTGTTGGGATTTACTGTCTTCATTACACACACACACACACTCATAGAGAACCTTGATTTTTTCACTTTAACCTTCAGTTTGGTCTTTGTTTGCTTTTTCAAAGTTCCCCCAAAATACTCCTCTGACTCCGACTACTGCTGCTGCTGCTGCTGCTGCTGCTGCTGCTGCTGCTGCTGCTGCTGCTGCTGCTGCTGCTGCTGCTGCTGCTGCTGCTGCTGTTTAAAGGTCAATCTACTTGTCGGTCTGGACAATTAAGTGGCATTTTAATGGGACGTTTTACAAACCATTATTGGCAGAACTTGGCTTTGGCTTGCCAAACTTTACATTTTTGTGCGTGTGTCCCCTTTCTAAATTCAGACGTTTTTTAAGGGTCTGTAAACAGAGTGCAGGCAGAACTCCTCATAAGTTCATTTTTTCCTTAGCAGCAGTTTACGCTTTTGATTCATGGGGTGGATAATTGATCTGTTGATCTCATCAGATCGACATGATGAGAGGCTAGTGAATTTTTTTGAATCTGAATTTTTAACTTTTAGGCCAATAAATATTAAGTTTCACCTTCCGTGTGCCTGATGTTGTGCTGCTGCATCTTCACCCAGAGTACGTGGCAGAAATATTGATATAAATGAATGTGTTGAAAACCCCGATTTGAGATTCATGTTCAGTTTCTTTGTCCAGTTTTAAAAATAGGCAAAGATTGTTCATTTCAGACACTGTTTTTCCAGGAGATAATAATGGTAATATCAGCCGAATAATTTGCTTTTTTCAGCTCCACACTAACTTTATGATATCAGCCTTTAAAAATCCTCTATTGATCGACGTCTACTGCGCCACTGCTTAATATAAAACATCTCATTATCACAATTTATTGTTATTAGTAGTATTATTAGCATGTACTTGTTTGGTAAAATTCTAAATAAAAAAAGGAAAAGTGTAAATTTCATGTATTTTTCTGCAGCGACGGCGCAGATCTTTAGCCGGATCGGACGACGTCTATGCTGTAGTTTAATTGGTCTGATATCTGTGAGAGAGAGCATTTAACACCGTTTGTTACATCACTTCCCTTCCAACAGCCTAACGGGCATTTTTGAGCTCACAGCTGTACAGAGGTTCGACCCGGCTTAACCTCATCTGTGATTTCAGCCATCTGTAAGTTACTTTGTGTCCTGATTCAGTCATCTGTAACGGATGAAGCGCTGAGGTCACCGGACTACCTGGGATATCTAACAGTCTGGACATTTGACATCACCACATCTGCACCCACAGGAGAGAAACACTCACGAGATAAAGGCTTAAACGCAGACAAAAACAATCAACAACCATTAAAAAAATGTACAAAGCCTATTATACAAAAAGTACGTGGAATTAAATTTTCCGTTCAACACTAAAGAGTAACTTGACACAAAAAAGATCATATCTTTACTGAGCTCGTCGATGATGTAGAGGTGTACTTGCGGACCCTGTGACATCACGTCTGGATGTGGTTTCAGGTGCAACGGAGCACATTTCTGACCTCACTGACCGATCAATAACGGTATTTACATTTGCTTGACTTTGCTGGTTTTGAGCAACTTTAGGATTTGACTTTTACATGAAAACCTGCTTAATCATTTTGCTGTATATATATTATAATTACAATAACAAAATGTGTAAGGCTGGGTATCAAGTACTTGATGCCTTTACAGGTTATTCAGTAATCTAGTACAAAAGTAGTATCAAGACTACTTCAGTCAAACAACACTAACATTGGGGGCTGGGTGATATGTCTTTAAATTGTCAATGGGATATTTTTAGGCTGTATCGCAATATATCTTGATTTCCTGAACTCAGTATAACTTTAAGAATACAGGTATTAGTACTAGTACTGTAATTTTACTGGTTTCTGCAGGAGTTCTTGGTTGCAGATTCAGGTTTGGGGAAAACCAGGAAAAGATCATATCCAGGTTTTGTGAGTTTGAGAAAGACCATGACACTCTTTTCCCTGTCGATCTCTCTCGTGGAAAAAAAGAGTGACAGAGGTGATTCTCTGCGTTGAACGAGTCGGATGAGCCGACAGTCGGTGGTGGATGAAATTAAACAGAAACCCGCTCAAGGACGGCTTCTCTAACAGCCTCTTCAACGCGGTAACTGTCTGACCCTGTCTGACCCGCGAGGACGCCTGTACGTGATTATGACTCAACCACAAACAGGCACGGTACTCGGCTCTGTTGTTCTGTTAAATGTTTAGTTTAATTTAATTATGTGTTTACAGGTATTTCCCTTAAATTTACAACATCTGATCCACGTTTTGTTTGTTAGAGTCTGGCTACTCATCAGTGTGTCTGACCGCCAAGAATCCCTGACATATAGTTGGCTTCTTCTCCCATCTGGCTGCTCAAAAACTTGGGAAACTCCCCGTGAGTATCCGAAAACTAATACTAATACTTATACTCAGACAATCTGCTCATCAGAGAGGTGACAAAGAACACGAGGCCTGGACTATAAGTCTTCATTCCCCAGTGGATCCAGCCATTTCAATCAGATGAGGTAATGCTGAGGTAATTATTTCACACACACACACACACACACACACACACACACACACACACACACACA
>NW_024626293.1:0-2795 GCF_008729295.1 Plectropomus leopardus | reverse complement strand
AGTTGCCTAATTGATTAAGTGTACTTAGTAACCTACGTTTCACCGCCAGGTATCGTAATTGATTCTTTCCTCTTCTGTGTCAGACTCCAAAGTCCCGGCGAGGGGAGTCGGCGTGGGACGCTCCTCCTGCTCTGGCTGCTCTGGTCAAACGGGTGTACGTGTCCATGGTCGGCACCAGGAGAGACCACACTGTGTGTGCGCTGGGACGCAGCGGGACCGGCAAGACCACCACGTGTCAGGCCTTCACACTGGGTCTCCTCAAACAGGCCGGGACGACCAGAGAGAGGATCAGCGGTGAGTCCGACAGCTGCAGAGACGAAAGTTTTATATCCGTGCTCTGCTTTTTCACCCAGTACGTTTCCGTGCATGATTTAGTAAAGCTGCGATAGCTCGATTAGGACTTTCAACTGGACTACTGTCCTGGTCCCAGTATACAAGCAGCAGGGGAGAATCAGTTTATTGATGAAGTCTTTCCGGTGGAGATATGGCTCCTTTCAGCTAGTTTCCATAGACCTATGTTATTTATACAGTCTGTGATATAGAGCCAATCACAGCTGTGATTTTACAATAACTTTGGGGTAAAAAAAAACCAAAACCCTGCATCACGTATGTATGATCAAACATTGCTGAGCAAACTCGCTGTCAGACAGCCCTTACCGACGGGGATTTGGCTGCTGCTCTACCACTGCTGCTCTACCACTGCTGCCATCAGCTGCTGCTCTACCACTGCTGCCATCAGCTGCTGTGGGAGTTTTTCTGCTGCCATCAGCTGCTGTGGGAGGTACAGAGGAGAAAATATTCAAATATAGTGTACATTTAAACTGATATTGAGTTTTTCAGCTGGTTAAAATGTGTTTTGCTGCGGCCCCGTCCACAGCAGGACATCGCTGGTGGATGGGCTGTGACTTTTTTTTATTAAAAAAATATACAATACTACATTTTCAAGTTGTATGTCCCTCACCTCACCGGCAAGGCGACCAGGAGCACGTGGAGAACGCCGTGTCCACTTAAAGTCAGATAGAATAGCTCATTGTCAACATGTTTACATGGATTTTAAAAGTCCAGTTTTAGTCTAATTAACACAATGATTCCACGTTTTCTAACGTCATATAAACGCACTGTTTGTTAATTCGTCTTTTTTCCGTCCCGTCCCCAGTGGAGCGCGTGCAGGCCATGTTTACCATCCTGAGGTCTTTTGGCTGCGTGAGCTCTCAGCACAGCGACGCTTCGTCTCGCTTCGCCATGGTCTTCTCTCTGGACTTTAACCACGCTGGACAGGCGGCTGCTGGACACCTACAGGTACACGACACACACATTAAACAGAGTCAAACACGGTTACATGCAGACATCCTCACGTCTTCTTCTGTTGCTCTCGTCAGACGATGATGCTGGACAAATGGAAAGTGTGTCAGAAAACTCCTGGAGAGAGTAACTTCCTGGTCTTCGCTCAGATGCTGGCAGGACTCAGCACAGAGATGAGGTATCCTGTGTTTGTTAAATATTTGTCACATTCTGGTGTTTTTACTCAACATGTGCAACAATTCTGACATTGTTTTGAATATTTTCTTCACCAGGACAGAGCTGCAGCTTCACCAGCTCCCTGAGAACAACTCGTTTGGGATCGTTCATCCCACAAAGGTAAAGGACGTGCTGCTGACGATGCAGGAGCTGAACGACTTCATAAATGGGTGGATTTTGTGCTTATAAATGTGTATTAGATTTTTTTAAAATGCTTTCACAGCAAAATTTGATTTCAGTTTCATTTTTTAATCTCTTGACAGCTCTAGTTTTTAGTGGTGATGATTGATTCAGGTTTTAATTTTGAAATTTGACAACTGTCAGCTTTATTTTCACCCAATTACGCTCCGGAGCAATTTAGTTTATAAAACATACAAAGGGAGAAACTGCCCTCTCTGGGAGTCCCTTTGTGTGAGTGGGACCCTTTCTCCAAAGCCAGCGTCCAATCTTTGATTAATTCTAATTTATTAGAAGTTCATAACTTTAAAGTAGATATTGTGATGCACTCACAGTCATTAAAATAAAATGCCCATACAGATCATCGGCAAAATGCCAAATATTGTCCCCAATAATCGGCCAAGCAGATAATCTGTCGACCCCTGTCATGAAAATGCAACAGTGCTCTGATATGAAATACAACTTATTTACTATAGGACTTAAAACCCAAAATTGTGACGTTGAAACTAACTTGCAGCCTGCAAAATAACGACGTGATCTCACCTCTGCAGACAGGAAACATATTTCAGCCGACACTCTTCTTCACAGCGAGCGCAACTTTAAAAAACATCTCTACATCAGCATAAATCTGCAACAAGAGGTTCGGCTGCGTGTTTACGATGTTTTGCTGGGACCGCAGTGCTCATCGTGTGAGGGTGAAGCTCTCGGGGGGAATAAAAATAGAAAACTGAGCCCAAAGAGGTTTTTTGAAGAGGTGAAGTGATGCAGTGAAGAGAGCCATCTTGAAGAGAGACTCAGGCTGTGATGGGAGATGAGATGTGACTCAGCTCTTCTTCCACCTTATTAAGTGGCTGAATTCAGAGACACACCATCACTCTGTGTCTCTGACTGTCTCTCTGTCTGTGTGTGTGTGTGTGTGTGTGTTAGGTTGAGGAGAAACAGCGTGCGTCCGTCGCCTTCACCAAGCTGCTGACTGCCATGGAAACGCTGAGCTTCTCAGCCGGCGAGCAGAAGGCGATATGGCATGTTCTGGCTGGTATTTACCATCTGGGAGCTGCCGGGGCCTGTAAAGGTAACACTGAGTCATCACCAGCACGCGC
>NW_024626292.1:0-2066 GCF_008729295.1 Plectropomus leopardus | reverse complement strand
TCCTAAAAATGGCTGAAAAAGACTTCTAATAGACTGTAGAGACGCATCATAGTAAGAAAAGTGGGAATAAAGGCAAAAAAAGGCCAAAAACCTCATAATTCAGCATGTCAAAAAAATAGGCAAAAAGGCAATTGTATAGCATGTCGGAAAAAGTAAAATTTTGACTATTCCTAAAAATGGCTGAAAATGACATATAATAGCAAGTAGAGTCGCATCATAGTTTACAAAGTGGGAATAAAGACCAAAAAGGCCAAAAACCTTCAAATTTAGCGTGAAAGAAAAATGGCCAAAAAGGCAAAAGTATAGCATGTCGAAAAAAGTCAAATTTTGACTGCTCCTAAAAATGGCTGAAAACGACTTCTTATAGACTGTAGAGACGCATCATAGTAAGAAAAGTGGGAATAAAGGGGAAAAAAAGGCCAAAAACCTCATAATTTAGCATGTCAAAAAAATAGGCAAAAAGGCAATAGTATAGTATGTCGGAAAAAAAGTCAAATTTTGACTACTCCTAAAAATGGCTCAAAACGACATATAGTAGACTGTAGAGATGCGCCATAGTAAGAAAAGTGGGAATAAAGGCCAAAAAAGGCCAAAAAACTTAAAATTTAGCATGAGAGAAAAATGGCCAAAAAGGCAAAAGTATAGTATGTCGAAAAAAGTCAAATTTTGACTACTCCTAAAAATGTCTGAAAACAACATATAATAGACTGTACAGACGTGCCATAGTAAGAAAAGTGGGAATAAAGGCCAAAAAAGGCCAAAAACCTTAAAATTTAGCATGAGAGAAAAATGGCCAAAAAGGCAATAGTATAGTATGTCGAAAAAAGTCAAATTTTGACTGGTCTTAAAAATGGCTGAAAACGACATATAATAGCAAGTAGAGTCGCATCATAGTTTACAAAGTGGGAATAAAGACCAAAAAGGCCAAAAACCTCATCATTTAGCATGACAAAAAATATGGCCAAAAAGGCAATAGTATAGTATGTCGAAAAAAGTCAAATTTTGACTGATCCTAAAAATGTCTGAAAACGACATATAGTAGACTGTAGAGACGCGCCATAGTAAGAAAAGTGGGAATAAAGGCCAAAAAAGGCCAAAAACCTTAAAATTTAGCATGAGAGAAAAATGGCCAAAAAGGCAATAGTATAGTATGTTGAAAAAAGTCAAATTTTGACTGCTCCTAAAAATGGCTGAAAACGACATATAGTAGACTGTAGAGACGCGCCATAGTAAGAGAAGTGGGAATAAAGGCCAAAAAAGGCCAAAAACCTTAAAATTTTGCATGAGAGAAAAATGGCCAAAAAGGCAATAGTATAGTATGTTGAAAAAAGTCAAATTTTGACTGCTCCTAAAAATGGCTGAAAAAGACTTCTAATAGACTGTACAGACGTGCCATAGTAAGAAAAGTGGGAATAAAGGCAAAAAAGGTCAAAAACCTCATCATTTAGCATGACAAAAAATATGGCCAAAAAGGCAATAGTATAGTATGTCGGAAAAAAAGTCAAATTTTGACTACTCCTAAAAATGGCTGAAAACGACATATAAAAGCAAGTAGAGTCGCATCATAGTTTACAAAGTGGGAATAAAGACCAAAAAGGCCAAAAAACTTAAAATTTAGCATGAAAGAAAAATGGCCAAAAAGGCAATAGTATAGTATGTCGAAAAAAGTCAAATTTTGACTACTCCTAAAAATGGCTGAAAATGACATATAGTAGACTGTAGAGACGCGCCATAGTAAGAAAAGTGGGAATAAAGGCCAAAAAAGGCCAAAAACCTTAAAACTTAGCATGAGAGAAAAATGGCCAAAAAGGCAATAGTATAGTATGTCGAAAAAAGTCAAATTTTGACTGGTCTTAAAAATGGCTGAAAATGACATATAATAGCAAGTAGAGTCGCATCATAGTTTACAAAGTGGGAATAAAGACCAAAAAGGCCAAAAACCTCATCATTTAGCATGACAAAAAATATGGCCAAAAAGGCAATAGTATAGTATGTTGAAAAAAGTCAAATTTTGACTGCTCCTAAAAATGGCTGAAAAAGACTTCTAATAGACTGTAGAGACGCAT
>NW_024626291.1:0-1822 GCF_008729295.1 Plectropomus leopardus | reverse complement strand
TAATTTTCACAGTAAAAACTGACATTTTAGAAGAATAAACAAAACAAAAAAATCAATCAAAACAGATTTGAGATTGGATAATATCAAACCTGTAGATTTTCTGGATCGGGATCCCGGTTCTGGTCCTGGCTGTAGTTCAGACTGGGGTTGCTGGTCAGAGTCCAGGATGGGGTCTAGTCCAGTCTCCAGTCCTGCAGGTGGATTCAAGCCCTCTAATTAAAGGCACATTTCACGTTTTCTGTGACATTGAAGCTACCCAGAATCCCTGTGGTTTTGAATCTGTCCAAGGCAGTTTAGAGGAAGTTCTGGTCCCAGACTGATCCTGTTTGTTTGTAACTCAGACGGCAGCTCGGTGTCGGGGCGATCGACAGCAGCTGCCTGCAGCCTCAGAGAGAGAGGGGCCGAGTGTCGCTGACAGACTGCAGGCAGAAACAGAGGAGGGTCTGTATCAGACTGCAGGAGGCTATTTTAAGAGGTGACTGACAGACGAGGCTGCAGCCGCCCCCCAACGCCGACCCGACCCCGCCCCGCCCCCACTCAGTGTGACCGCAACCTTAATAACAATTCAAAATAAATCGTAATAATAATGAAAAATGGGCAGCACGGTGCTGTGGTGGTCAGCACTGTCGCTTCACAGCACTGAGGGTTGTGAGTGTGTTCTGTATGTTCTCCGGTGTCTGCGCGGTTCTCTCCGGGTTCTCCGGCTTCCTCCCGCAGTCCCGCAGGCCAAGGACATGCACGTTAATTGGCGACCTGTCCAGGGTGACTCCGCCCCCCCGCGACCCTCACGAGGACAAGCTGTTACAGGCAATGAATAATGATAATAATAATAAAAATAGACTGCAGGCAGAAACAGAGGAGGGTTTGTATCAGACTGTCCTCTTAAAATATAGAATAAAAAAATAAAATAAGCAGCTTGTTCCGATTTTATTGTTATTATTTTGTTTATTATATAAATGATCACAGTTGATCAAAGACTGTTTTTCATCCCTTCAGCACAAACTGATAACATTCAACAACTCTACTGATTGAAGATTTTGTGGTTGTTGTTTTTTCTTCTGTGTATGTTTTAATTACACGGGTAATTAAAACATACACAGAAAACGGGTCTGTTTGACATTCTGACGGCAGGGGGCGCTGATCGACCCGAGCGAGGTCTGACAGTCAACAACACCAGAAGAAGAAGAAGAAGAAGAAGAAGAAGAAGAAGAAGAGCGACAGAAAACCGCTCCGCTGTCCGCTGTTCACAGATTTATACTGGTCTGTACTGGACTGTACTGGTCTGTACTGGAGTGAACTGGTCTGTAGTGGTCTGTAGTGGTTTCTGGATGCCTGGGTTTCAGTCCGGAGGTTCGGAGGTAAACAGCTGCTGTAGGTGCTCTGATCAATAATGTGTCCGGTTTAAAATGTGTCCGCGTGAGCAAAAAGAGCCGGTAAATATCTGGCAAATTTCCGGTAAACATTCGGTGAATCTCGGTGATTCTCGGTGATTCTCGGTGAATGTGTTCGTTTGTTCTCCGTTAGCCTGAAGCTAACCAGCTAGCATCACCGCGACAGCTGATTTACGGCAAACAGCTGACAGACCGGAAGCGGAAGAGACAGGGAACAAAGTGCGCATTAGGAAATCAGCGCGGCTCCGAGTGATCAATACTGATCAATAATCAATAACCAGAAACAGCTGATCGGACTAACGGAGGGGGAGATGAGCCGCGCAGGCGCAGAACTGAGAATCATGTTCAGTCCGGGGCGCGTGCAACTGGTCCAGGTAAACAGCTAACATGCTAACATTCTGATCAGTTATTGATTATTGATTAACTCTGCT
>NW_024626290.1:0-1450 GCF_008729295.1 Plectropomus leopardus | reverse complement strand
GTTCATAACTTTTATGGACAGAATTTTTAGGCGCAGCCAGGGTGTTGAGGGGGTCCGGTTTGGTGACCTAAGGATTGGGTCTCTGCTCTTTGCAGATGATGTGGTCCTGTTGGCTTCATCAGGCCGTGACCTTCAGCTCTCACTGGATTGGTTCGCAGCCGAGTGTGAAGTGGCCGGGATGAGAATCAGCACCTCCAAATCCGAGGCCATGGTTCTCAGCCGGAAAAGGGTGGAGTGCCCCCTCCGGATCGGGGACGAGATCCTGCCCCAAGTGGAGGAGTTTAAGTACCTCGGGGTCTTGTTCACAAGTAAGGGAAGGATGGAGCGGAGGTGGATCGGTGCAGCGTCTGCAGTAATGCGGACTCTGCACCGATCTGTCATGGTGAAGAGGGAGCTGAGTCGAAAGGCAAAGCTCTCAATTTACTGGTCGATCTTCGTTCCTACCCTCACCTATGATCACGAGTTTTGGGTAGTGACCGAAAGAACAAGATCTCGGGTACAAGCGGCCGAAATGAGCTTCCTCCGTAGGGTGGCTGGGCTCTTCCTTAGAGATAGGGTGAGAAGCTCGGTCATCCGGGAGGAGCTCAGAGTAGAGCCGCTGCTCGCTCCGCGTTGAGAAGAGCCAGATGAGGTGGCTCGGGCATCTAATTAGGATGCCTCCAGAACACCTCACTGGTGAGATGACCCTGGATAGGCGGAAGAAAATGGATGGATGGATGGATGGATGGATGGATGGATGATACTTTTGGCCATGGATTATGAGTGAGGACATTTGGAAGTGCAAAAAAAATTTGTTATCTGTGATGTAACTTTTACTTATTTATTTAATCCTTTTGTGTTTGATTTTCCCCGACCCCTAACCTCTAACCGTCGTCATGGCGAAATCCCTCCAGAGATGCAACTCCTTATGTGACAGGTATGTTGCAATTCATGTTTTTAATGTATTTTGCTGTGTCAAAAATGTTTGTCTTTGTGCATCTGTAATTAATGTTTCTCACAAATCCCTTAATTGTCCTGCTCTGCCATTTAACACAGCACATTTTGAGTCACTATATTTTAATGGTAATTGTGTCGAACTGCTGTCTCAATCATTCAGTTTAGGCATGTTATGCTAAAAAATACCACCAGATGTCATAATATCTTTTTTTAACTCCTCCTTTTAGGTTGACCTCCTGCAGGAAGTGCACAACAAACAAAGTCACTCCAAACATGAGGGCTCTGTGTGGAGGGATTTTTAAAGGTAGGCATCTTCTGTATTTGCTTTTTTGATTTTTTAACATGTTGTGGTTTCAGAGGTCTTCAAAAACAGATGAAGTAACTTTATATGAATATAAAAGTCTAATAAGGGTCACGTCATTTTAAAAACAGCATAATTTGGCATGTCCAAAAACTGACCAAAAATCCAAGACTATAGTAAGGCAAAAATGTCAAAATTTGACCCGTCCTAAAA
>NW_024626289.1:0-2418 GCF_008729295.1 Plectropomus leopardus | reverse complement strand
ATATTTAAATGAATGAAAATAGTATACGATCACGTCATAATCAAAATACTATGCATGTGTGTATGAAAACATTTGTATGACATGAAATTAGGTTCTTCTGCGTTTTTAGAAAAGCAATATGATCACAAACAGTGTCAACCGTGCAGGTCAGTGATTGTTAAAGGGTTAAAACTACAGGTGTTGAAATAGCTGTGTAAAGTCCATGTCTTTGTCGTTCAGCAGGTGATGCTGTAGAGCTGCTTAGAGGAGCGATCTCTGAAGGTCTGGTGTTTTTCGCGGTTGGCGCACAGCAGGTTGCCCAAATCTTTTGTGTTTTGTGTGAGAAGGGGTCCAGTAGCTGTGGAGACAACTCTCAGACTTGTGTTCGCTAACTGACATGATTTCTCTGACTTCCAGTCCACCTTCTGCCAATTTCTGGATGGTAGTCCTCCTACCTTTAAACTGCTGATATTTCTGCCTCTTTGGAAATACGCGATAGCATTGACCCCGAGTTATTTACACCCAGAGACTACCACACCTCCCCTAACTTTTCCCCTCTCTTTGGGTGGAGGTAGAAAGCTTTGGCCTCTTTTGAGATTTTAGACAGATATTTTTCAAATGAAGAAACGGCACGATTGATTCCCTGGGTCTTCAAACATAGCGCCTCTCCTGTTCTGACGACCCCTCTCATGGTGACTCTTGTGATTTTTGGTTTCCCCGGTGAAGCAGATTGTCACATACTTGGTGACTTAAAAAAAAAAAAAGTAATTGTCAGGGAAGTTCACAACGTAAGCTAGTAACAAAATATTAGGCTATTCATTTTCATTCGAGAAACGCATCTGTTGAATCTCATTTTATTTTGAAAGATTGGGCGTTAGGTTCCTCAGACCCTCCTGTCCTCACCTCCCAAAATGTAACTGGATGTTGAACCACACCTTGTTTACCAGGCCCCGCGGTGTGTTTGGATTCATGCCTGCGCCTCAGGATTTTCAGGTCCTCCTCAGTGATCGCGGTATGATGATCCGTTTTGTTGCTGCCCGCTCCCCGGAGACACCTAATGACTCCACCTAAATCGTTATTCGATGTTGTGAACTCAGTGTCTTGCATGAGACACCGTGCCCGACTGAGACATGCCCTCAACCCAAGGTAGCTACTGATGGAGTAGTGTTGACCGTGGCTGTTTCATACAGAGACATAAAATTCACGAAGAATCCTCTTGAGCTCTTCTTTTGTCACTGTTGCAAAAGCCACATCTTTTTTTTTAGTGCTTTTCAGATGGTCCTGAAAGCATCTGACAGCCCAAGACGTTGATCGAGACATAGTCTGTTCATTCCTGGACATCTCAAGTTGATTGAGCTCTTCATCTGATGTTTCCAAAAATATCTCATTTTTTGTTTTTTGGTTCCTCTCATCCTCTCTCAATAATCATCATAGCTGAGACCTCCAAATAAATCAAATTTTACAACAAACCGATCAGTTTTGTAGGCATATCAATATTTCAGCCACTTCTTACTCCAGCTCTGAATGTTTTGTTACAATGTTGCCATAGAGACGGATGTGGCGGAGTGATACTTAAAGTGATTAGGAAGGTGTCCTGTAAGGCATATCTGAGCACGGTCAAGGAGTCTTGCGGACCAATCAGAATGCTTGGTCGAATTGCTTGTTGTATAATTTTTGGCATACTATACGATGACGTTTTGAGTCATTTTTTTGACATACTATGATATGTTTTTGGTGGTTTTAGTGACATTCCATACTTTGACTTGTCCAGACATGTCCTTTTATGTGGTTTTCAGCTGTTTTTTTGGCATGTCATATTTTGACATTTTTCGACACTGACTTTTTCTGTCATTTTATTGTCAGACTGAATATTATGATGTTTTTGGACATTTCTTTGACATTCTACACTAGGATGTGTCTCAACATGGTCTACTATGTGGTTTTTAGCAGTTTATTTTACAGATCACATTTTGGCATTTTTGCCATACTATAGCCTTGCTTTTTCGGTGAATTTTTCAATATGCTATAATATGCTTTTTCTTGCAGTTTTTGCAACATCCTTTGCTACGGCGTGTCTTAGCATGCTATTTTACATGGTTTAATATGGTTTAGAGCAGTTTTTTTGACAGGTCACATTTTGGCATTTTTGCCATACTATAGCCTTTGTTCTTCGGTCAATTTTTCAACATGCTATAATATGCTTTTTCTTGCAGTTTTTGCAACATCCTTTGCTGTTACGTGTATTAGCATGCTATTTTAAGTGGTTTAATGTGGTTTTCAGCTATTTTTTTGACAGGTCACATTTTGGCATTTTGGCCATACTATAGCCTTGGTTCTTCGGTCAATTTTTCAACATGCTAAAATATGCTGTTTTTTGCAGTTCTTGCAACATCCTTTGCAATGGTGTGTCTTAGCATGCTATTTTAAGTGGTTTAATGT
>NW_024626288.1:0-2510 GCF_008729295.1 Plectropomus leopardus | reverse complement strand
ACTCTTTCCATAAATCATAACCAAGTTACTCAAGATAATCCACAGACCTTGTTGTGAGCAGTTTCATGTAGGAACTATTTTCTTTCTATCGAACTACACCTGCCAACTGTATCACTGCACAGACGGAAGTGTGCGTCTACGCTCCATCTGGCACCACTGAGCAACGTTAAAGCTCATTTGGGGCGGATTCCACTATTGTACACACTGCTCTGTCACAAGCATGAGCCTCTCATTTATGATGCGCGCTTCTTCTGCACGGTGGTACGATTGGTGGACGTAGTTTGGTTGAAAGAAAGTAGTTCTAGTTTTTTGTTCTTTGAGCACCACAACCTGAGTGCCATCGAGTTTCATGACATTGGAGAGAAGGCAGACATCTCTACGGTCAATACCTTCAACACTGACTGACTGACTGACTGACTGATATATATAACACTACCGGTGAGAGACAAAATATTAAACTTGGATTTTGGGGTGATCTGTCCCCTTAATTCCACTAGTTTTAATCTACAGTTACTTTGTCGATAAAGACTTTTAATACAAAACGAGATGATCTAAAAAAAAGAGAGAAATATTTCTTGTATGTTAACACATCATTATTAATACTCCGGTATAATAATTACGTCATCCTGTCAGGGTAGGTGTGTGGAAAAACCTCCCAGCATGCACCGCAGGCATCAAACCTGTGGATACAAGTTTCATTTCATGTGCTCCTGCTTTGTTATTGGTGTTAGTGAAAACATTGTGGTGCACGAAGTAGAACACAATGTTACCACACTTCACCCGCAGTTAGATCGCAAGCAGTGTTGTGTGGGTGAATGATGAGGTTCCACCCAGGGTGACTGCAAAGATTAGCATGTGGCTACAATAAATCTGCCCTTCATGTTGGAATCTGCTCTCCAGTGAGTCCTGCCTACCTGTGACTCCTTGCTCTCTATGACATACATGTAAAATAATAACATAACACTTTGAAAGAGGACATTCTGCATAACAGTACTGAAATATTTGATACTGTATGATTTCTTGTAATACAATGATGTATTATAACTTGTTGATCTGAACAAAGAGTCCTCTGCATGCAATTAGGCAGTAATTATAATATAAATATTAGTAGAATGCATCCTCCTCCCCAAATTCAAATATGCTGAGTCATCTGAAACACACATGAGCAAATGATATCATTATCAGAAATAAACTTGACATATTGCTATGTTTATTGCTACTGGTTCTGGTGTTACAGAGTACTGCATTTCTGCATGTGGTTTGTCCAAATGGTGTTGCCGTACCTCAGCAGAAGCCATTGCTCGACTGCTGTGGTACTATTAATGTCAAACACTGTACTGTCTCTCAGTTTAATTGCTTTAGAATGTATTTAAAAAAGTGGAAAACTAACATGTAATATGTGTGTTACAGGCTGTGTAACCTCCAATGGTTACAGTTTTCTGTTAAGTGTTAGTATGTCATTAAAATATAATTAAAAAAGTCATAGTGTGTGCACTTTTCCTGTGTATTCATCACATTCCGGTTACCTAAAATGGCGCCCGTCATTAAAACTCTGAGAATCTCTGATCTGAGATTTTTGTTTAAAAGTGCTGAAAATATTGAGTTTAGCTGTGAAGTCTAAAAAAATCCTCCTGGAGGGATTTTTGCCATAGAAGGTGTCAAAAAAAAAAAAGTTTATACCGGGCAAGACATATGAGCTGTCCAGTGATGTGACAAACTGCAGACAAATAGATTTGCCTATTTATCGAAAGGTAAGACAATTATGTAATTTAGTTGTCATGCATATCAGTTACAGTTGCAGACTGATTAACCGGCTGGACCACTGTAACTGCAACTGTGCACACTCACCGCCTAATTGTGCCATAAGGTATCATTAGTGATAGCTGCAGGAACATTAACTTTGTGTTTTACTGCCAAGCACAGAGATTTAGACAATCTGACTAGACTGTTGTCTTGTTTACAACCTGTCTGAGTGTCTGACTGTTTGTGCCGTGTAACCAACAAACTGTAACCAACTTAACTAATAGAACTGACGATTATAGCTACCAAAATAAAATCCGAAGTGTAATAAACTGTAGTTCTCCTTTAATCAGTTTTTATGCAGGACTTTTTCTTGGAATAGAACACTTTTACATTCTGGTACTGCTACTTTTGCAAAAATAAAAGAGAAGAAGATGAATACTTCTTCCAGCACTTTGAAAAGCAGTGAGGAGGGAGGCGGGAGGGAGCACAATATGACGGACGAGTGAGCTCCGAGAATGACTGAGTGAGAAAGAGAAATAAATTGAGCAAGAGTGAGAGGGTGGGAGAGAGAGGGAGGAAAGAGGGGAGAGAGAGAGAGAGAGAGATAGAGAGGAAAAGTAATGCAATGAAGCAGCCTTAGGGTTACAGGAATGTGGGGGCTCTTGAGTTCAGGAGGGTTCGAAAGTGTGTGTGCGTATGTGTGTGTGTGTATGTGTGCGTGTGTGTGTGTGTGTGTGTGTGTGTGTGTGTGTGTGTGTGTGTGTGTG
>NW_024626287.1:0-1365 GCF_008729295.1 Plectropomus leopardus | reverse complement strand
TCCCAGTGTGTGTGTGTGTGTGTGTGTGTGTGTGTGTGTGTGTGTGTGTCTGTGTCTGTGTGTCTGTGTTACCTTTAACTTCACACTTTTATGTCTTTATTTTCATGTCTGCTTTCCTGGCTTTCTTTTTGTGAAAATTGATTTAACATTCATTTACATTTCACCTCATTCTGTCTTATTTTGTAACAAAATTTCCTTTTATTTTGTTTAAATATGGCAGAATGTCTACAGACTGTGTTACTTAAACTGAAATAGATTTTCTTTTCCAAAAGGAACCCTAATCATGAATATATGCCAACAATGATGGAACATGTAAACAGTAAATTCACCCCATATGATGTCATTATGGATAGACTTGCAGTTTTATTGTAGCTGTTAACTGTGTGTGTTTTGATTTAGAAAATAATGAATGTTTCAATTTCAGTTATGCTTTTAAACATTTTTTTCAGCAGCTTTATAATAAAAGCGATGTGAAATCCTACATGATGTGTCCTTATTGATTTTGCATGTGTAGCATTTGGTATATTATGTCGAAAAAGAAATTAAACATGTATTAAGTGTGTGCATTTGTAATGTTTTGCATTAATAAAAGCCTGTGAAGATGATGTACGCTGTTTTTTCGTGTGTTGATTCTGACAGATGCAAAGAAAATACAGAATAAAGTGTGTATTGTCCTGCAAAATCCACAGTTCAATAAGTACATAATTTGTATTTTTTATTTTTATATAAATGTGCTCTCCTTGTGTGTGTGTTTTTACAGTATCAGACAGATTATTCTGAATGCACGCAGCTGTAAATCTCACCAACTTTCTTTATCAACAAGGTCCATTCTTACAGATAACAAAAACAGAACAAAAAAAGACATAAATAATCAGAAGGAGCTGTCCATAAACATGGTGCTGAATTACTGGCTGCAGTGCAACGTGTGATTAAAATACATCCATATACCTTTAATACATAAATGTTAAACAACAGTTTTTATGCATGTTTTGTTAAAGTCACACGTCAGCTTCCCTGTTGATCATTCATCAGTGCAGCAGTTTGAACTCTCAGTCTTCATTCACACTCACTCACACGTGGACGTCAGGCCCGCTGCACTCGCCTGCAGGCTCTCGTGGTTATGATCAGCAGCTGGTCCATTTATGTCCGAGATGACGCTTTAATCTAAATTTCATTCAGGTTCCTTTGAAAGCTCAGAGCCAACAGTTTAGACTCCTGTTTACCATTGCTGCATTTCTATTTTTAGACGCAATGCTCTTATGTAACGCTCACTCTCACATTATGGACCACTGCTGTCTGCTCCACTTGGCTGAATTGCGTACTCCCAGTGTGTGTGTGTGTGTGTGTGTGTGTGTGTGTGTGTGT
>NW_024626286.1:0-2477 GCF_008729295.1 Plectropomus leopardus | reverse complement strand
ACACACACACACACACACACACACACACACACACACACACACACACAGTCACATAGTTACACACATAATGAGCCCAGAAAATTAGCAACCAGCTCCAAACACAATAAGATTGAATTCCTGCTGAATCTGACACGTGTCCTCAGACTTTGTTTCAGACTGAATGAGTCGAGTCTCATTTAAAACTCAGACACGCACATCTCTTAACTTCATACACAATCTTTGATTTTTTTCGTGATATAGGATTGTCTGGGAGCTTTCAAAAACCTTACTGGTCCTTTAAGAGGAAAACTACCCCATATGAGTGCTACAAATACTGTAAATATTATACATAATTTGTACTAGTCATATTATCTGACATATATATGTTAAGCCTCCTGCAGACTGTGAGATTTTGCAATCTTTTAAGTTTAGTGCAAGCCACCATATGCAACATGGATCTTAATAAGCTTGGGTACGACATCAAGTTTGATGTATGCAAACTGTGCGATGACATCAGCTACTGCACCGAAGGCTACGACCTACGTCATATTCTGCTTAACATTACTATCTTATCTTCAACATCAGGATCCAAAGCACATCCATAATGTTATCTACTGTCATGGAGCGCAGAGCGAAGGGTGTGTTGAGCAGATGTTTGGAGATAAAGATGCAGGGTGTCAGACCATGAAGACACAACAAACTAGTTTTTAATTCACTTGTCGCTCTTGCCGATTAACGGGTCTCAGCGGGCGAACATGACTATGTAATAAATTTCTACTATGTGCAGCGCCCGATGGCTCGCCTGATGGAGCAGACGCCAAATGAGCAGAGGCTGTGTCCTCGCCACGGCAAAAAATTATGTTAAAAAGCCCCCCAAAAAAAGATTTAAAAAATAAAAATATATATATATATGTATCAAATAAACAAAGTGTATTTATTTATAAATAAACTTTTAAAAAATCACTACAGTTCTTTCTATGTGAACCTAAACTCTTAAAAATAACTTCTTTAAAATAAAATACATTTTCAAACAATCCTGCCTATTCTGTAAAAAAAATACAATACCTGGATTTTTAAAGATAATGAAAGACTGTGAGAGGAAGTAGCACAAAAACACAAGAACAAAAGGATGAAGTACAATAAAAGAATAAAATAAACCCGATGTGTGTTCTGCAGACAAATCAGTCAAGATACTTTTGAAGCATCTGAAGCGCCTGAACAGGCAGCTGCGGCCCGAGGCTGCATCTCTAACAGCATGTTCCACTTCACAGAATAAAACAGATTCAATTATGTTTTTTCAAGCCGGGACATTCCTCCGCAGACATCTGATCTCAGTCAAATTACCGGCTACAAAATCCTCCAAACAGATGGCATCAGAGTCTCATCACGTCTCATCTCACCAGACATGCACATAAAAATATATATCTGTATAATTTCACAGAGTTCACAGAGGGTCAAGACTTCTGGATCCGTCTCGCTCATAAAATATTATTCAGAAAAACATGCATTAAAATGGACCGTAAACTAAATGATCTTCTGTGTTATACACTTCTGTGTTTATTGTTGCATTAATTTCTGCTTTTGTCCAACAGTAAACTAAAGGTGCATGTACGACTGCACCTGATTTAGAATTATGTCGAATCAGACTGGACTGCTCAGTATTTGAAGATTCATTTTTAAGTTGTACGGAAAAAAACAAGCAACTTTAGAAGAAATGATCCAAAAATTAGCAAGAAATTGGCATAAAAGCTACAGAAGATGACTTGAAAATGATCACACAAAAAAGAAAAAACAACATAGAAATGACCTGGAAAAAGCCCTAAAAAATGATGCTGATTTTGCAGAATAATTTTAAAAACGCAATTATGTCAATTAGAATTATAGTTCTCTGGAAATTGTTCTCTAGCTTAAAAAAAATCAAAACCTACTAAACCTTGCAATTTGTGGGACATTTCTTGCTAAATTTCTTAATACCTTGCCATGTTTTCAAATACACTCCCAAGTACCTTTGTGATCATTTCAAAGGTTGTTTTACTGCAGCATTTTAAATAATTTAATACCAAATACCACCATACTTTGACCAGTAAAAATATGCACGATTGAAATAAACTTGACTAAAACTAGCTGCCAGTCTACTGCTCACTACCTTTATTTTGGCTGGTAGAAACCCTGCCAGTCCCCTCGGCCAGTGAGTCAAAAAGTGAAATCCAGAGACGATACAAATAGCAGTGGATAACAAATACATCGTTTAAAAAAAAAAAATTTATCAAATGGTGAAAGTGACCTTAAGTGTATATATGTATATAAAACCTAGAGCGACATCACTTTTCTAGTGCTGCTTCTCTACGCCTTTCACAAGTATTTCAACCTTTGAACCCTAAGTAAACTGATTTTTTCCAAAATATGATTAACAAATCTTTTTTGCAAAGCACCTTGGCAAGAAATATTCCACAAATTACAAGAAATTAGTAAATTTAAAATAAATTTATTATTTTATT
>NW_024626285.1:0-1442 GCF_008729295.1 Plectropomus leopardus | reverse complement strand
ACACACACACACACACACACACACACACACACACACACACACACACACACACACACTGCTTTTTTTCCTCATAAATGTTTTGTGTGTTATTTGTGTTTTGTTTCCTCTGTCATGCTTTTAGCATCATTGCTTTTAATTTTCGTTTGCTTTAGTTTTTCTCTGCGTTGAAGCTCTGAACTTTGTGAATCAGTTTTGTATTGATTGAAACTCTTTCGTGCATCAGTCATCAGATCCTTTGACGTGAACAAGCCCGGCTGTGAAGTGGACGACCTGAAAGGCGGCGTGGCAGGAGGAAGTATCCTGAAGGGCGTGCTCAAGGTCAGATTTTGTTTTTGATACTTTCAACAGAATAAAACTGTGATTCACAGCTCAGACGTCCACATTTTAAACTGCAGCATTAAAGGCAAGGCAGCTTTATGTGTCGCACATTTCATACAAACCGGGCAAATCAAAGCGCTTTACAGAGAGAAGAGATAAAACGTACAGAGATAAAACTTATTACAATAAACATAAGACATAAAAGGTCAAATTCATTACTAAAAAGTTGTATTTAAGAAAAAAATCACCCTGAAAAATAGAGGAAGTTCAGACAAGAGGTGCAAAGATAAAAGATTAGAAAAAATGATATAAAGTTTAAAAATGAGTTTTCAGTCATTAGGTGGAGCAGGCAGTTTAAAAAGAAAGTAATGTTTTTAGCTTTGACTTAAAAGTGGTCAGAGTCGTCTGGGAGGTCATTCCAGGTTTGTGCTGCAGGACGACGAAACGCTGCTTCGCGACGAAACGCTGCTTCACGACGAAACGCTGCTTCGCGACGAAACGCTGCTTCGCGGTCTCCTGCCGCCGGTCTGAGTCAATAAATTCAGTGTTTTCTGAAGAAAAAGCCGACAGTTGCAGCACAGAGTTGTCGAACGTTATCCTCCCAGTGATTTAGTTGTCGTCTGAAACCTCCGTAAAGGTGCTAGAATTTGTGACGAGAAATAAAAAGTAGGAAAATAATGTGTCTGCACAGAGCAAAGCAGGAAGAAACAACTGCACAAAAAACTCTCTCCGTTTAGAAATCGCCTTCGTCTTTATCAAAGTTAAAATCCTCGTCTGTGTTTCTTCCTATGAAGATGTCAGATAATGTTTACGTTCATGGACTTTCTGACTGAATAAAGTAAACCGACGATTGTCCTGATGTTCGGAGGGAAACGCTCGACTGTCCGCGCTGGAATCAAACGACGTGTTGCACACGATCCGTGCAGCTGCAAAAACACGTACATGAATCTTCATCGTCGTCGTCTCAGATCGATTGCAAACGCTAAAACAAAGGTTGCAATTTTGATATTTGTAGAAACAGTCTTTATGCAGCGATTCTCATCCTCCTCCTCCTCCTCCTGCTCCTCCTCCTCCTCCTCCTGCTGCTCCTCCTCCTCCTCCTCCTCCTCCTGCTCCTCCTCCTC
>NW_024626284.1:0-2910 GCF_008729295.1 Plectropomus leopardus | reverse complement strand
TAGAAATTGTTACAGTTGCCCCAGTCTCCCCTAATTAACCCTAAATTTCCGAGACGAAACGACTCAAATCTTGGATAAATGCAGACGAGACAGAGGTGGTGTATTTAAAGATGCCATGTCGGTTGTTTGGGCACAATGCAGGACAAAGCTAAATGTAAAGACTGTCAGAAAACAGCCGAGTGTATTGCAGCGTGTGTGTGTGTGTGTGTGTGTGTGTGTGTGTGTGTGCGTGTGTGTGTGTGTGTGTAGAGAGCGAGTAGAGAAAGAGTTAGTGTGTAACATCAGGTGGGTTTCCATTGCAGATTTGCACAAAACTTGAGTAATACTTTTGAAATTTTGTTTAAAATCAATGGCGAGATGACTGCGTCTTCTCCTCTGGTGATAACATTCCAGTAACCATGGCGATGGATGTTCAAAACATTAGCAGGTTTATTTCTATTGCAGCCACCGCACTAACCGTCATCATTTCCAATGAAGGGCGACATTGGCGTGTTAAGTGAGCAATAATGGAAAGGCGAGCCCCTTTACGTGGGAGCGGCCGCGTATGAGGGATTTCTGGGAGCTGACAGTCCACGATTTCACAGAGAAAAATTATCCACTTAACCTTTGAAGAGTTTTGTGATGCAGTAACAGCTCTTGTAGCCCCTGCTGCATCATGCACGAGGGGATCAATTCCTGTGAACAAGCACATAGCCACAGCATCATGTGACCTATAAAAGCAAAAAGTGTTTCCACTGCAGTTTTGCTAAATATGGCTTTTTACCAATCGCCTGAAAAACCACCTCATGAGAGTGTAAAAACTTTTTTGCGATTAACAGGAGGTTTTTTTCGAAATTGATTTGTTTCCATTAGGCATATTTTTTATATTTACAATTTCAATTTGTGCAATTTTAGGATTAATGGAAACCCGCCCAGTGAATGTTCAGTGTCAGCTGCAATTTTTCCAAATTACCAGACCAGTGAAGCTTTTTAGTTGCACATAGAGAAAGTTGTCTTTTGTGTTTTCCATCATTTCCTTTGATCGACCTTCAAAATATTTACAAATAATATCTGACTTTAACAATTAGTGGCGATCGATTTTAGCACTCTGGCTGTCAGCCACAAACTTTCTCATTTTACAGCTAAATATTAAACTAAAATATGTTTCTGAAAACATTTGAGAGAAATAGACAACGCAGTAACAGAAACTTGATTCATTTTTGACAGTTTGCTTAGTTTGACAGTTTGACTGCAGTTCTCGAGCATTGATCGCCATGATTGACAGCTGCTTTATCGACTCCTCGACTCTGATTGGTTGTTTTTTGGCCATTAGAAGCACTGAGAGGAGGAAGAGAACACGTTATTTTTTTATGGAATATTTGTCGTCTGTACGACTTTGTTGAGTTTTAGAAAAATTTGACAGTTATTTTAATTTTTTTTATAGGTATTTTTAACAGCGTCAGCTTTAACTTCTAGCTCATAAATTATGTGACGGAAAAATTAGTGACCGTCTCTCCAAATACAAGTACAGGTTTTTGGATTTCTTACACTTGATCCCTTGTGTGTTTAAAAATGAATTCAGTTATAATAATCGTCGAAATGACCCTTGACCTGAAATCCAACCTGTAAGCCCCATTTATTTTCCATGAATATTTTCTATTCTGAGTCGTTAAAAGACCGTAGTCTCTAATGATCATATGAAGTATCATTTTCTTAGTGCAGTAATTACTGATGCTCCTCAGTAACTGGGTTTCACTCTCAATGGAGTCCCGAAACCAGATCAGGGGATATTAGGAAACTGCTTTGAGCTGGTTTTAGTGACTGTCAGGCTAATTAGTGACACTGAGTGTGTGGATACAACATTTTAAGGTGCAGATGTGAGGAATGTTTCCTAAACAGTGTGGATCTCTGAGGTTTCACATGGTTTTATCGTTTTGTCAACCAGGAAATGAGTGTGCCTACAGTGTGTTTTGAAAAGCATCATTTTCTGCGACTCGATGTTATGAATAATTTTGTAAGAGGAGGTGTCACTTGATTTTTTTTTTTTAGGGGATTTCTTCACTATTTTCTCCCAAAGATTATCAGAAGTGCGTGCCCAGTCATCATCAGACCAAAGTTGTTGTTGTGGGGAAGTCGCTCTGTTGTCGCCGGCGTTATGTCTGGTCCCCAAACTGTGACATGCAATTAGCTTTCATCTAAAGCACCTGACAGTCTCTGGATTAGAGCACTCAGAGGCACATTCACAGAGACCCCACTTCACGGATTAGAGCCCAACCTGTAATCCAGCCCGGGGAGATTAGGCAGATCAGAGGCAGTCCTGACTAAAGCAACGTTTATATCCAGAACACCCCGACTGACTGCACCAACACTCGGAGGGCCAAGATTTACCTCTCGCCGGCTTCAAAAACATGCAAGCCCTGCACAAAGAGACTGTGTGTGTGTGTGTGTGTGTGTGTGTGTGTGTGTGTGTGTGTGAGAGAGAGAGATGTATAAATGTGTCTGAAAGAGATACTGCAGAGAGAAAAGTGTCCCTGGATAAAGGACAGGAGAAAAACAAACATGGCAGCATAAAGGTCAACAGTCACACTCTGATGCCTTTGGGTTTAGCAGATATTGGTTTGTCAATGTTGGGTTTTAAATATCAAACCATATCGTCCCCAGCTAAAAGAGAGATTTAGTGGGCACTTAATTGACTTCAGTTAACTGTGATGTTTGTTTTTTTTTAGAAATGTATTTTTGATGACGCAGTACCTTCCTTTGACCATTCATCACGCTTTTATCTGACGTGTAAGCATTTTAATATATATGTATATATATATGACCTCCTGGTTGTTTTCTGTCTTCCAGGTGAGGCCAGGTGAGAGGACAGCGCGGATAAAGTGAGAAGGATCCTGGTTCATGTCTGCGATGATCGAGCGGAACGAGCTCAGT
>NW_024626283.1:0-2514 GCF_008729295.1 Plectropomus leopardus | reverse complement strand
TGTGTGTGTGTGTGTGTGTGTGTGTGTGTGTGTGTGTGTGTGTGTGTGTGTGTGTGTGTGTGTGTGTGTTTCCTCACCTTCCTCATTCAGGAAGAGCTTGTTGAACCGCAGCCCGCTGGGCTCTTTGCCGATGAAGCGGTGCACGTACTCGGTGCCGTGGTCGTGGACGGCGATGGCGTATTTCAGCGGCTTCACGCAGGACTGCAGACAGAAAGGGACCTTGGTGTCGCCGACTGTGTGCCTGAGACACACACACACAGATTTGTTTACACACACACTAAGAGTTCCTGCTTTGGTGTGTAATTATGCTCTTAGTTAACCTGCCTGTAACAGTGTGGTTTAATTACTGCTGTTAAGTCTAAAAGGATGACTCAGCATTTGCCTTTGAAACCTGAGCAAAACGATTTGATTTCTTTTGAAAATATGGGAAAAAAGCAAGAAATTAGTAGATTTTTTTAAAGGCAAGGGAAAAATGTCAGGAAGATGTAATCATAATTATATATTTAGAATTATGTTATAGATTTTTTTTAGGTCATTTTCATTTCTTTTTTTTTTTGCTTGTTTTCATATGATCTTTTTTTTTTTTTCTTTACAAATTTCTAGCTAATTTTTGGGACTTTTCTTTCGAGAAATGTATTTATTTTTTCCGCTCCTGATTTTTTTTTTACTCACCAAAACAAAAAAATCTCTCCCAAACAAAATTGTTTTTTTTCCTTGCCTCCAGTAAAAAAATTTTCTTGCTCAAAATTAAAAAAAAAAAAATTCCCACCTCCCCCCAATTTTTTTTTTTTTCACAAAAACTTCACACATGAACAAAAAAAGTTTTGGGACTTAGAAAATTTTCACCACCATGAAAAAAAAATTCTCACTTGCCCCTCAGGGCTTCCATACAGCAGTGTGATGAGGCGCTGAATGTTCGGTGAATTTTTTTTTTGGTTGCTAAGAGTTAAAAAATGTTCACTTGTCACCGAGCAGTCAAATCACAGTGGCGTGAAATATGGAAAAGAATGAATGAAAAGCAGGAAAATGCTTCAATTTGATGACATCGACTTCAGAAAAACTTCTTCAGTGTTTGAAACTTCTAAAAATGTGCTGACGAGAGTGTATTTTATTCTAATCACCTGACACGCGGTTGAAAATTGCAGCTGTCTGAACATTGGGACCGTACCTCTGTCCGTCGACGGTGCACAGAGCGACGGCCCACAGGTCCGGGCTGAAGCGGGCCAGCTGGGGAATGTAGTCGGCCACCTGCAGCGTGACATCAGTGTTTACACCCAGATTTCTGTTGATATTTAGATCCGAACATCGACGGTGTTTGTGTATCGCTCACCTGCCCCCCTGACATGTTTTTGGCGTTTTCGTAGAGCTCGTCCATGTGGGCGCAGAACGGCTGGAAGTCTGGGATGACAAACTTCTTCCTGAAGGCCTGAGTGAGCAGGACGATGTTGCTCTGGACGCACCTGAGGACAAAGAGACAGGACGTTTGGACGTTCAGTTAGTTTGTGCCGAAGAGCTGATTATTCCTCCACACATTCAACACCGCGGCTCGGTTATCTGATGGTTTAGCGTTTGCTTTAAACTCATTATCACTCCGGATTTACACTCCTCAGCGTGGCGGATCTCGTTGGCTGAACCGGTCCAGTTCTCACACGCCAGCTGCTGGACTCGGACATCGTGTCATTAGCAGTGTTGTCTTTTGGGAGCCTGTTTGCTTTTCTGCTTCAGCGCCTTTATTTTGGTGACTGTTCTGAACACGTGATGAGGACATTAGGAGGATTTCTGCACTTTTAGTGAACCTCTTTCACACCTCTGTCTCTCAGAGGCTGCAGCAGGCTGAGTTTTACAGCCGGAGTGAAGAAACACCTGGAAGGAATCCTTCAATAAATAAGGTGCCAAATTTAGGCTGCATTGTCAGTGACTGACAGTGTCAGCATGGGACGAACTTTAACTTAGTAAAATCTCTGGGGGCTATTTTAATTTAAATTTTCACCGAACTTTATCAAACCACAAACCACTTTATCTTTGCTGTATATGACGTCAAAAATCCCAGTTTTGATTAAACATTTGCCAAAAGTTTGATGTTAGTTATATTCATAATACTAAATTCTGACAGAAAGATTTTCCATTTTTCTGTTTCTGTCTCATAAACTACTAATAAACGCCGTCGGCCCTGAAAAATCAATACCGGTCGTTCATGGCCGTACAAACACACACACGGACAAAACTAAACAAAATGTCTACGTGCCGGCGATAGCTGTAGCAGCAGACAGGAGCTGATTCTAAAATTAATCTTCAGGTTCTCAGCTTTCAGATGATGTTTACCACTCGTATGTAGCAACTACTGCAGACCTGCTACCTCCCCCTAAAGACCCTGTCACCCTAAAACCAAGGACAGGAGTGAGCTCACAGCAATCCAAAACAGGAATATGAAGTGTTAGAGGCCATGTAATTTTTAAGATTTCTCTACTGTAACACATCCGCCTTAATTGTTTTTTATTTTATTTTGTTCTTTAA
>NW_024626282.1:0-2591 GCF_008729295.1 Plectropomus leopardus | reverse complement strand
GGAGTGAACCATTTAGCAAAGTGAGTACTATGTACTATGTACTATGTACGTCTTGCAAATTTTTTGCCTTTTTTTTTGGGCCACATCTTGCCAAGTTGCTCACTGCCTCGTCCCTCTGTTTGTGAGAGGAATCAAATTAATTTGCTCAAGTTTCAGGCGTTAAGTTTAAATGCGTTAACGTGACAAAAAGAAAAAGAAATGCAACAAACAGATGACGCTGTGTATTCTGAAAAAAATGATGCGATGTTAATAGCAAAACTAGCTTTTCTTGTCGGGTTGAAAGAAGTTCTGAGTTGTTAATGAACAAAGCGAGCGTCAAACTTTTATATTTGCAGCGTTTGAAAAATTTGCTCTGAAATCTCAGCTGAGATTGTGTGAAGCTCCGTGGGAACCACACACACACACACCTGTACACACCTGCAGTGAGTATGTGTCCTCATTGTTTTGCCAGTTTTTTCTTTCAACACAGCCGTGAATCACAACACACACACACACACACACACACACACACACACACACACACACACACACACACACACACACACACTGTCACATTTATGGCAGCCCTGATAGAAACTGGCAGGTGTGCTCATCAAACTGTCATCTGGCTCTGCGCTGACGTTACGTCTTTTTCAAACAGCTGAAGCTTTAGTCACCTCGGAGTCACTCTGACACGGTGACCGAATCCATCACAACACCTCAGACATCACTCTGTGTGTTTGTGTGTTTGTGTGTGTGTGTGTGTGTGTTTCTCTATATATGGCCTCTGCTTCTCAGCAGAGCGGCGCTTTGAGCTCATCGCTGGTTGTTTACGCTGAGGACGGATGACGTCAGCTGATGTGCGTTCACAACGTACACGAGAATGAATCAGGATTCATCTGTTTGTCTGCATCATCATCCTACGTGCAAAATGACTGCTGCCTGACAAACTTACAGCTCATTAGCCACAAATTCAAATCTAAAAATAATAACAATAATACAAATAACAATACATTTAATCTATAAAGTACTTTTAAAAGGAACTCAAAGACGCTGTACAGAAGTAAAAAGCAATATAAGCGAAATGACATAAACACACAGAATAAACCGGAAGCAAAAGGACGAACCAACGCCTGAACAATCACACACTAACAGCCGGATTAAAGACGTGAGTTTTTCGGAGGGATTTAAATATGGATATGTCACGCCGTCCTGAATATGTGTGGGGAGCGAGTTCAGACGAGGGGGCAGCTGTGGAGGACGCTCTGTCCACCAGGGTTCGGTTTTTGGTTCTGCACGGTGGAGGTTTGGGTTGGAGGAGCGGAGGGTGACGTGAAGAAGGTCAGAGGGACAGGAAGTGGCCTGGTGGAGGTCACGGGGGACAGGGGTGATGTGGTCACGGGAGCGGGTGTGGCGGCGGAGTTTTGGATATATTGAAGTTTTTTGAGGACTTTGGAGGATGTACCATAGAGGACGCTACTGCAGTCGTCGAGTCTGGACGTGATAAAGGTGCAGATTTCAGCAGCAGAGACAGGGAGAGATGGACGCATGCGGGCTTCGTTTTTTTGGTGAAAGAAGGCGGTTCTGGTGAGCTGGGCGACGTGTTCGAAGGTGAGGTGACTGTCAAAAGTCACGCCGAGGTTGTAGATATGATGGGAAGGTGTCAGGACATTCATATATTGTCCGTGACCGCTTGTCCTCGTAAGGGTCGCGGGGTGGCTGGAGCCAATCCCAGCTGTCATTGGGCGAGAGGCGGGGTCACCCTGGACAGGTCGGCAGCGATCGCAGGGCTGACACATAGAGACAAACGACCAGCTCGCATGCACACCTACGGCAATTTAGAGTCACTCTTTCTCTCTTTCAGCTCTGTTTTGTTTCAAAAATAAAAAATTAAATAAACTTAAATTAACCAAAAATGTGAGAAATGAAAATACTTTAAAAAATAATGTCAACAAAAAGTACATTTGAAAAAAAAATGTAATCAGGACAATAGTAACTATAGTAACATTTCCCCCCAGCTTTTTAAAAATATTTTTTTTAATCGAGCAATTTCTTTCTGAATATTTCTTGTCAAGCTGCTCATTGCCTTTCCCCCACTGTTTTCAAAAGAAATCAAACCAATGTGCCCGGGCTTAATCCTGACGGGAAAAGTTTGCAGGGCAAAACTTAATATGAACAAAGCAAATTATTACTGAGGTGCAACAGGTTAAAGGTGGGTGGTTTACATATAAAAGGGCTAAGAAGAAGGTTTTTGTCATGAACGTAAATGTTGTCAACAGAAAAGTAGAGAAACATGTCAAAGTGTGTGCAGGAAGAGCAAAACCGACCCGAACAAAAGCAGAGACTTAAATACACACTCATCTAACGAGAGGATGAGGTGCAGCTGCAGGGAGGAGCAGGGAGGTGATCGGGGAGCAGAGAGGAGTAACGAGGCTGATCCAGAGCAGGAGTGCAGGAGGACAAAAAGAGAGGAGGGCAGGAAATCCTCCTCATCGCTCTCTATGTTTACGTGCAGAAGAAATGCTAAAAAAAAGCCCTAAATCTGAAAATCTAAACAGGAAATGCTGTTTATTTCTGCAGCCTCAGTGCAAGAAGGAGCTCCACATCCCCAT
>NW_024626281.1:0-1045 GCF_008729295.1 Plectropomus leopardus | reverse complement strand
CCTACTCAGCTTTGTCATGTTAATTTGTTCAAGCCATACTACCCTCGGGAACTGCGGGCAGTCAGCCAGGAGAGCCAGGGGTCCAGCTTTCGTCCGGTTTGCTTGGTGGTGCCGGTGTCCCCTCATCATGTGGTGGCAGGGCATGGGGAGGAGGATGTGTCAGCTCCGGATGATGCTGTGCTTTACAGTCACCTTAAAAACTCAGAGACTCTGCAAAATCTGGATGGCTTGTTCAGCCATTTGGATGGGCCTTAACGACAGCAGTTGGTGGTGTCACGTCTGCTCCTCTGCAGCCTCTCCTCACACACCTCTCTCCTAATCAGCCTGATTTCTTCCACCTGCAGTGCTTCCCTCTCTCTCTCTCTCCCTCTGCCTGGCTGCACCCTCGTCAGCAGTAACCACCTCCACCTGTTGCTCATTTCCTGTCCCTGCCTGTATAACCTGCCCTGTGTCTCACCCTCAGTGCCAGATTGTTCTTCCTGATGAGAGACTTTCCAGCATTCTGTTCCTGCCTGCCTGCCTGCTGCCGACTCTGTCCGTCCCCGACTAACCTGCTCTGTCTCTGCCCCGGTGATCCGACCTGCCTTCTGATTCTCGACACCGAGTTTGATCTGCGCCTTCCTCCTCCCTGCTTCCAGAGGAAAAGAGCTACTGAGCGAGTCTGCTCTCCGGAGAGTTTCGCCATTGCTGAAGTTAACTCTTCTGTGCGGCTCGACTCACCCGCTCTGCTTTCCCGGTGGGTCCCCAGCCCGAACCACGTCATCGGTTCGGCCCGTTCTGAGGATCGGCTCGGAGAATCTCCGAAGTGGACATTCTCCTGTTTGGACATTATTGAGACAGTGATTCTGCTTGCTTTTGTTAATAAAGCCTGTAAAAGACTCCGGTCCGGTCCCTGTGTTGCTTTTGGGTCCAACCACTAGTCCTGACAGGTGGGGCTGATACAACGGTATCCGTATCTGTTTGGCGATACACCTAGTCGTACGCATTTGGTGGAGCATGACATTGATGTTGGGGAGTGTAAGCCAATCAAGCAGAGGTTTTATAG
>NW_024626280.1:0-2932 GCF_008729295.1 Plectropomus leopardus | reverse complement strand
TCTCTTCAAACATTTGTGATTTTTTTTCTTTTAATTTCTTTAAACATTTTTATTTTCTTTGAAAATTTTGGGTGATTTATGAAGAAAATATTGTTTATATTTGTCTGAGATTTTTAAAGAAAAATTGTTGGAAACTTTTTTCAAACAAAATTTGTGGTGATAATTAATGACAAAAATTAGAAGATTTTTTTATACATAAAAATGGTGATTTTTGATTTTCTTTAAACAATATTTTGTGACTGTAAAAGACAAAAAATTGTATTTTTTTCTTTGAAAATTGTTGCTGATTTTTGAAGAAAATCTTCTGGATTTTTTTTTTCTTCCAAAATTTTGGTCATCAAAATGACACCATTTACCACAGTCAGAAACTGTAAAAAATTAAAGTTTCCCGGCTGTATTTTAAAGGTCAAATTCACGTCACTGCAGCGAGCGACCGCACAGTAAAAAAGTGTTTTTATGTATATTTTATGTCCGTGTGTTAATACTCAGGTAGACGTGGAAACAATAACATCTAAGGCGGCTGACATTTGACCGTCAGCTGCCAAAAAAAATCCACAGGTGAGTAAAATCTCAGCAGGAAGACAAACAGTAACCAGTGAAAAGCAAAGAACACACACTCACCTTTTTGTTTCGGTTGACGCTGAGGAAATAGGCGCTCTCTGCTCCGACAAACGGAGGACCCCAGGCTCTGGTGTCGTCGCCTGCGCCTGTTCGACAAAACACACCGAGCCGTCAGCTCCGCTCCCTCGCTCTCTCTCCGTGACGTGACGACGGACGAAAAAAAACAAACCCAGCAGAGCCGCCGACTCACCTGGTCGCTCCACTTTGATCACCTCAGCTCCCAGATCTCCCAGTATCATGGTGGCGAAGGGGCCCGCCAGAACTCTGCACACAGTTTGACACGTTCGGTCAGAGAGCGACACATTTACCTGAGAGTCAGTGCAGCGCGCACACACACACACACACACACACACACACACACACACACACACACACACACACACACACACACACACACACACACACACACCTGGTCAGGTCCAACACTCGGACGCCCTCCAGCGGTCTCAGGTGTCCTCCTGCGGACAGGAAACGGAGACGGTGAATAAACAGAGACAGCTGAGTCCTGTTTACTGACATAAAAACACAGATATTAATATCAATATACACACAGCTGTTCAATTACAACTTCTTTTGTTTATTTATTTGTTTTATTTTATTTATGTATCTTCGTACATATACATTATCTTTATCCTTTTATTAACTGAAGACTGAAGGTGCTCATGAGTCTGTAGTCTCTGGACTGATATTACAGTAACTCTAACGACAAAATTAAAATGTACTCAGATTATTTACAGACATACACATCCATCAATTTAAAAAAAACTTAGTAATAGAAATAAACATATTCATTTATTTGCTTATTTATTTGTTTGTGCATTTGTTTATTTAAATTCATATATTATTTTTATTTATTTAGTGAAGAATAAACATCTGTAGTCTCTGGACTGATGCTAGAGTTACTCTGAGAACACAAGGTATTCAGATTATTAACAAACTACATATTTAAAAATACAAATATGTCAAAAAGTGCATATTTACTTATTATTTATACTGATTTATTTCTATATTTTAAGTCTTATCTTTATTAATATATAATATAAATACATAAACATCGGATAAAATAGGAAACACTACATCCTGAAGCAGGTATATTTCACACAGGACTCTCAGCACTCATGCTGAAGTACTTTCACGGTGTGTCTGTGTACTTTTACTGCAGTGACGGAGGTGAGTACTAAAGTTAATAACAGACCTGAGAGAGCCGGACTTTGACCGCTCACCTGTCTGAAGTTTGTCAAACCTCAGACAGGTGAGTCCTGTGAGCACAGAGACTAAATTAACCCCCGAATCTGACAACACAGGTGAGCTTACCGCGAGGACAGCGTTTATCGATTAGCATGCGAAGCCCACCGACATTAGCACGTTAGCTTCAGCTCCGGTACCTGCTCCTGCGCGTGACAGCCACCGAGTCCCCGGCGGACACCTCACCGGAAGACCCCTCCGGAGCTGCGGACACAGACCCACCGGACAGATAGCCGGGACACGGCGTCCAAACCCGGAGAGAGGAGCGGACATCTTCACACCTGTTAGCATCAAGCTACAACTGCCGCCACGCCACTTCCGGGCCTGGCTTTCAAAATAACAGTCTGGATTAGAAAAACAAAAACTAAAATAAAATAAAAAGTAATAAATGAAACAATAAATAAACGAAAAAGGATAAATAAATAAAAATTAAAAAGCAGTAAATTAATGAATCTAACCTCAGTTTGTCTCCCTCGTGTTTTGTGAAACTTTAGGAAAGTGATCCTCAACTTAGGGCCTCTGATAGGACTCCTGGTGGCCCAACCCTAACCCTAACCCTAACCCTAACCCATTTTCTAATTGACAATAAAAATAAAAAGATTTACGCTGGGAATTGTTTTCGTCCTTTTAGTATACATAAGGTTTCAGCTAGAGCTTGTTGATAGAAATAAAAAATAATTAAAAAGTGCCTAGCTAAGCCTCCGATGTCCTAAACACATAGGAATGTCCTAAAATCGGAGAAATGTCCCAAGGTCCTAAAACTGTCCTAAAATTCTAGAATTGTCCTAAAATGTCCTCATGTAAGAGAAATTTCTAAAACTCTATAAATGTCTTAAAATATTAGAAATGACCTGAATGAAAATAAATGTCCTGATATATCCTAGAAGTGTCCTATAATCCTCGCAATGTCCCATATTCTAGAAATATCCTAAAATCTGAACATTTTCCCAACACATGAGAAATGTCCTAAAATCCTACAGACATCCTTAAATGCAACTATATCTGAAAATGTGAAAATAAAAATGTCCTGATGCATCCTTTGTGTGTCCTAAAATCAGGGAACAAC
>NW_024626279.1:0-3216 GCF_008729295.1 Plectropomus leopardus | reverse complement strand
GTGTGTGTGTGTGTGTGTGTGTGTGTGTGTGTGTGTGTGTGTGTGTGTGTGTGTGTGTGTGTGTGTGTGTGTGTGAGTGTGTGTGTGTGTGTGTGTTCTGCAACAGGCCGGTGGGAAGAGAGACAGATTGCGTTTTAACAGCCATCGCTGTCATCTCCAACAGCTGTCCTCTTCCCATTCTCTATTCAGAGGGCCTGTGTTTGCATTGTCTCCCTCATGACCTCCCTTCAAAGACCTTCCGAAGAGGGAGGGAGCAGGAGCGAGAGAGAGAGATGGGGGAGGAGGAGGAGGGCGAGGGAGTGAATAAAAAAAAGGAAAAAGTGAGAGAGCATTGGACGGTGGAGAGAGAAAAAAAATAACGAAAAATGCAAATGGAGGCGAAAAAAGGCGATGTAAGGAAGAGGAGTGAATGGAGAGCGGCTGATGCCATGACAGAGGGAACATTAGATGCCCCAGAACTGTCTCCCATCTTTTCTGCCATCCCTCTCAATTTCTTCCTCCCCTCCCCTCTGCTCCAAATGTACTGTAGCTCTCTCCTCTCCCTCCCTTCTTATTACAACTCCACAGCCGCCACCTCCCACCACCCCTTCCTCCCATCTTGTATCTCTCCTCCCGCTCTGCTTCTCCCTCTACCTCTCCATCACCCTCCCTCCTCCTCCTCCACCTCCACTGCCGCCGCCGCCGCTGCTGCTGCTGCCCCGTCTCTCTCCCATGTTGTCTCTTATCAGGTAGAGGAGAGATAAGGCCGCTATCTCGCCGTGCCAGGGCTTTGACATGACGCTTTAATGCATAATAAGTTCACTCATCTTTTAATCAATGCGGCCAAATGATGAATTTCTGAAGGGTTAACAGTCAGTCATTGGCAGGTTTTGAGCTAAAAACACACAGATAAGGTCTGCCTCCGAATCAGTGGATTTTTGCGCAGACAAATATGCAAAGCGGATGTACGTACAGTCGCTGTCAGATTCTCAGGAGCATTGTCTCTGTCTCAGCGTTTTCTGAACACATCCGCAGACATTTTTCTATTAGCCGCTTCGCCTTAAATCTCTCATGAAGTAGTTGTTGGGATATTGTTGACAGATCTGAACGTGTTCGCCGGTTTAATCTCTGTTCGAGACAACATATTCATTCCCCAGGTCCGAGATTAAAATCATACATCTTTGACACATCTGCTCTGCTACAGCTTTATTAGAAATTTGTAGTAAATTTGTCAAAGTGCAAAAGATATTTGCATGACTTTGGAAACGTGTGTAAAATCATGCTGTTTTTTTAAATGGGAGTTTGGTCGATTTGTGCTTTTGAAGCACCTGAGAATAATCCATATCCGTCTGGATAATTGAGCTCTCCAGAGCTGCCTTATCAAATACAGATATCATCAAACGATCAGGGGAAGATTAGACTGAGGTCACTTTTAAAGTCAAACAGAAATTGAAATTAATTTTTGCAATAAAAAACAGCTGTACATACTAGAAATTGTCAGTGTTCACTTTGACCTGTGTACTGACGCTGCTCCTGTCCACAGCAGTGCATTGCTTAGATTATGTGTCGGTACTCCTGTCTGCTTCTCCAAACTTGTGGCGCACTGAGTGTCATAAATAATGCACTGACGAAGGGTAAGTACCTCATACACTCACAAAAAATCAGAAAATTAGCTTTAAAAAATCCTTTGTATTTTGAGTTGCTCTGGCTGCAAGCATATTTTTCCAACTTTTATGTTTATTTTTGCACTGGGACTAAAGTTTCTTATTTGATTGACATCAATACACTGTAGCTGTGCAGATACAGTATGCATGTTTTAGTGGCGTTGCACATATAAAAATAAAATTTAGAGCTAAATCTGTATAAGATTAATTGGATCAGTTACTTATTCCTCCTCCCCTGCAGAAACAGAAGCATTCAGCATTAGTGTCTGAATCCACTGTTTATAAAACATGCCAGTCAATCTGCATTAGACTGGAATTTACAAACACGTATTAGAAAAAATGCATGAAATGTTGTGAACTTTAAAGGTTTCAATAGATTTTTGTCTGTCCTCTGACTAATATGCAATGTAAAACTGTTTCATCTAAAACATATATTGCAAAAAAAACCTCACCTCTATCATTATAGTCATATTCTTTTCCCACATAACAGGGTGCAAAGTACCAATGTGACCTTTGTTTGATAAAACAGAATCACAGACACAGAACACCTGGGACAGCCTGCAGCTATTATCATGTTTTCATCCAATTTCAGATTACAAGCTTATACATTTTCATAAAAAAGCAAAGCTGGATTGTTTTTCATGAGCATACAATGCATTTTAAAAGAGGACTTTTCAATGCATACACAAAATGCACGGGGCAAACTGTGCAGAAAAAGGTGAGAACGTCCCTTGTTTGTGCAGAGAAATGTTCTTAAAATGAGGGGAAAGCAAAAGGAACAAAAGAGGAGGTTTAAAGTCTATTAGTCAACCAGTAATCAGCACAAACAGCTGACTGATGGGATTCGGGGGGGTCGGACAAAGCAAAAAAAAAAAGGAAAGGGAGGCTCGCTCTATCTCTGACCTCCACATCCACCCTGATGGAGGAGAGGAGGAGGAGGAGGGGGACTGAGAGGAGAGGAAAAGCAAGAAATCTCAGGTAGCAACGGTCCTCTGTCGTCCTTGTTGATGTGTGTGTGTTTGAGCGTGTGTTTGAATGTGTGAGCGGTATCTCGGGCCCCATACTCCACTGACAGCAGGAGATAAACACAGGCCTGTGCTACTGACCACATGATTTATCAACATGAATTTCACCCCCATCCGCTATCTCTTTCTCTCCGCCGCTCTCTCTCTCAGTCTTCTCCCTCCTTCGCTTTCTCTCAGACGAAAACACACACACGCTGGTGGCACTCATTAACTGTCAAAACGCACTAATGAGAAATAAAGAGATTGTCTGAGTATACTGGATGGAGGTGAAAGAGCAGCATACCGGCAGACACAAAAGAAGGAAACGAAGACAAAGAAAGAAAGAAAGGGAGAGAAGGCAGACAAAGACAAAAAATGGACGAGGAAACTTATTTTGGCCAAAAAAAAAAAAAAAAACAGATTAGATTATTAGATTATTAGAGCACTGAGCAGGAAAAGAGATGCTATATAAAATCTTGTGTTAAAGTCAAAACAACCAGTAATAAAAACGTACCATAAAGAAATGCTTTCTTTAAATCTGAAAGAAATAATCACAGCTAGAGAGCCTC
>NW_024626278.1:0-1757 GCF_008729295.1 Plectropomus leopardus | reverse complement strand
CAGAGCTGATGGATGTGCCTCTGTCAGAGTTTCCATTTGCAGTCTCTTGTGTTCATGTGACATACATAATTGGTGTCATTCTGATTGACTGCATAATGCTACCATGAGGAGCAGCTCACTCTTCGCAAGCTTTCTCATTGACATAAGAAGATGTCATGCAGCCTTTAAAGTCCGTTTTACAGCATGAAGTGAGATGTGAGACAGTTGCTTATTTCCTGTTTCACCAGTGCTTAAATGGGGAAAAAATGTTTGTATTTAGCATAGATTGGCACAACACAACTACTTACATTTGAAAGTGTCAGTTTTCACCATGTTTACTGTAAACATGGTGAAAACTGACACTTTCAAAGATAGGTTCAGTAAAAAAATGTATCCAATCACCAGTTTCATTAATTGCAACACCATCCATGTCATGCACAGACTTGAATGTAGTTGTGTTTGTTTCTATGTAGGCCTCACTAAAAGTACACTGAGGGACTGAGTAGCTGAGTATAAGTATGCCAATCAAACTAGAAATTTTAATTATTCAATGGCCAAACACTACAGCACTTTTTACAGTTTTCAAATCATCATTGATTTTGTCGGCTAAATGTAAATTATTTAAATTGAACTCTTGTCATGCTAAATATACATTGTTGTTTTTTTGTCATTTTTTGTGTTTTTTTGTGTGTTGTTTGATGACAATGCTTATATTTTTATTACATTATTTGATTACTTTGAATGTAAAGTTGCTATCTCAGTAATGATTTTCCAAGTCAGTGAGACAGCCTGTTTGTATTTTTGTATCTGTTATTTCATTGTTACACCCCTAGGAGCCAAAACAAGTTGTTGTGTGCTCTCAACAGTGCACACCTGTGGTGACTGCAGCTTTAAGGACTCTCTTTGTGTCAGTGTGTCACTGCACCCTGAAGAAGGTGCAAGCCAATATGTTTTATTCTGAGTGTCTGGACCTGGATCTTTTACACCACAGTTTCTTGGTTACAAGTACATTCCTTTTTTTAAGTATTCCCCTCTGCACCGGTGGTTTGAGGGACGGCAGAAGCACTCCTGTTGTCTTCTTTTTTCACATGTGCTAGAATACAGCTTTGAAAGCAATGTTTGAAAGTAAATTCAGCATTGGGCTTGCATTTGAAGGCATACACATGAACAGAGGTGTTTTTACTTAACTAAACAGGCTTGAGGTGGATGGAGCCATGTTGGGAAATACAAGACAAGATAACTTCCTTGTCTTTCCCCTCAGTGACACAAATTCTCCTTTGACAAGGCTCCAACAATAAATACAACACATTATTAAACACACTTGCTATAGCCGTTGTGTTCTTGAAGTGCTCTTGACCTTTTTTGTAACATTCTATACTATGACGTGTCTTGGCTGGCAATTTTAGGCGGTTTTGAGGTGTTTTCAGCTGTTTTTGGGACATGTCATATTTTGACATTTTTGCCATACTATAGCTTGCTTTTTCGCTAATTTTTTCGATATGCGTATTTATGGTGTTTTTGGCTGTTTTTGCACAATTCTTTGCCATGACGTGTCTTTGCACGCTATTTTATGTTTTTCTGATGTGTTTTCAGGTGTTTTTGGGACATGTCATATTTTGACATTTTTGCCATACTATAGCCTTGCCTTTTTGCTCATGTTACCAACATGCATATTTATGGTGTTTTGGGCTGTTTTTGCATCATTCTGTGCTATGGCGTGTCTAGGCATGCTATTTTATACTGTTTTGAGGTGTTTTCAGCTGTTTTTGGGACATGTC
>NW_024626277.1:0-2273 GCF_008729295.1 Plectropomus leopardus | reverse complement strand
CATAAGTGTTTGTAGACTTATCTCACCTGCAACATGTCAAACAAAGTGCAGGCTGTGTCTATATTTGCAGTTATCAGCAGAGCGACAGGCCACAGGGTGTGTAACTGTGAGGACGATATGCTCTGATGCTGTTCAAAAGACCTGGCTGACTTAGTCCCCTGCAGGACGTTACAGCAAACACCTCTTATACTGGACCAGAGTCAGCACAGCAGAGCAGCGTGTGTGTGTTTCATATGTGTGTATTTGCAGCAGGGCAGAGCAGGGGTTAAACTGTGTGCACGAAGGGAGGGTGTAGCCAGATTGACTTGTGCTGATAGATAATGGGTGGGGACCAAAAGGTGTCACCCCAGGTCTGATGTTAACTGTCATACAGTTATAACCTGAGCCGGCTTATCAGATTGTCAAGTTCCTCCTATCTGATGCACGGAAAGCAGCATATTACAGTATCACAGTTTACACAGTTATTTTACTATGGCAGTTTGACGACCATTTCATTGTACAGAACAGTACTGGGCTCATGCAACATGCGAAATGACAACTGCCTTTTTTATATTGTTTTTATATTATTTTTATATTTAGGAATCTTACAGAGCAGTCCTTAATTGCAACATTGTATTTCTTATCATTAAATATCATTTAATTCGTATCATGATTGCAAACCAAAGTTTAGAAATGTAATGCAGTGTTGGTGAAGTGACTGGCATTTTCTGGGTGATTTTAATGTGTGTGAACATGTTGCATTGATTATTGGTCTATTATTTTTGGGAAGAGCATGTCATTTAGTGTTTAGCACTTTGTGTCCAGGTTGTCTTAAAGGTAAGAAAATATTGAGTCAGTTTTGTCTGGCATTAGTTGCCACTCAATGTGAGAAATGTTCTTCTGTTAAAACAAAAACAACAAAAAGAATTACATTTTTATTTGCATACTATACTATGACTATTTAGTGACTTTATTTTGTCAAACTATACTATGATTTATTTTTGTGTGAAATTTTCATGACAAACTAATCTATGACTTTTTCAAAATCAATTTTTATAACATACTATAGGGTGACCTTTATTCACTTTCTTGGACAATCTGTACTGTGACTTTCTAATCACCTTTTCATGATGTACTATGAAATTAGTTTTTTAGCACTTTTTTTTTTTTTTTTACATACTATGAACTTTATAAGTACCTTTTTATGACATACTATACGTTTTTTTTTTTTTTACTATGTACTGAGATTTTATGACATTAGAATTTTACTTTTTTATTACAACGGCATTTTCAGCCTGTGTACTATGAAATTTTTTATGAGATATTTTGACTTTTTTTAGACAAACTATGGTGCAACTTTTTTTCTTAAACTTTTATTTTATGAAACCTTTATTTAACCAGGAATAGTTAAAAAATGACATGTCCCAAAAACAGCTGAAATACCAAATACCAAATAAAATAGCGTGCTTAGTCACGCTGCGGCATAGAATGTTGAAAAAGCAGGCAAAAACACAATAAAATGGCATGTTGAAAAAATGACACAAAAAGCAAGGCTATAGTATGTCAAAAAATATAAAAAAATGAAATGTCCCAAAAAAAGCTGAAAAAACTGAAAACTGCATAAAATGACATGCTTAGGCACACAATGGCATAGATGAAATGGCATGTCCAGAAAATCGCACAAAAAGTAAGGCTATACTATGGCGAAAAATGTCAAAAAATGACCAGTCCCAAAAACAGCTGAAAACAACTGAAAACAACATAAAACAGAGTGCTTTTTCATGCTGTGGCTTAGAATTTGGCAAAAACAAGCAAAAACACAAAAAACTAGCATGTTAAAAAAATGACCCAAAAAGCAAGATTATAGTACGGCAAAAATGTCAGATTCACCAGTCCCAAAAACAGCTGAAAGCAACTAAAAAACACATAAAATAGTGTGCTTAGTCACACGGTAGCATAGAATGTTGCAAAAACAGGCAAAAACACACAAAAATGGCATCTCGAAAAAATGTCACAAAAATGCAAGGCTATAGTATGTCAAAAATGTCAAAAAATGACCGGTCCCAAAAATAGTTGAAAACAACTGAAAACCACATAAAATAGCATGCTTAATCATGCCATGGCATTAAATGTTGCAAAAACAGCCAAAAGCACAAAAAAAATCACGTCGAAAAACTCAACCAATAAGCAAGGCTATAGTATGGCAAAAATGTCAAAAATTGACGGATCGCAAAAACAGCTGAAAACAACTGAAAACCACATAAAATAGTGTGCTTAATCATACCGTGGCATAG
>NW_024626276.1:0-2623 GCF_008729295.1 Plectropomus leopardus | reverse complement strand
TGAGAGAGTGGTTGCTTATCAACTCTGTGACTTTCTCCAAGACATTAGTTTATTCAAGGACTTTCAGTCAGGCTTCAGAGTTCATCATAGTACAGAGACAGCACTAGCAAAAATTAATAACGACTGTTTTAATCCTATTAGATCTCAGTGCTGCTTTTGACACCATTGACCATCAAATCTTACTGCACAGACTGGAAAACTTAATTGGCCTTAAAGGAACGTCACTAGCCTGGTTTAAGTCATACTTATCAGATCATTCCCAATTTGTTCACATCAATGATCAATCCTCTGCGCATACTAAGGTCTGCTTCGGAGTGCCACAAGGTTCTGTGCTTGGACCAATCCTTTTTACTTTATATATGCTTCCTCTGGGCAACATTATTAGAAAACACTATAAATTTTCTATTGTTATGCTGACGATACACAAATATATCTATCTATGAAACCAGATGAAACTGATCAGCTATCTAGACTTCAAACATGTCTTAAGGATGTAAAAGCCTGGATGAGCTGTAATTTCTTGATGCTGAATTCAGACAAAACTGAAGTTATTGTTCTTGGCCCTAAACACCTCAGAAACTCCCTTGCTAACAATGTAATTTCTCTAGATGGCATCACCTTGGCCTCTAGCACAACTGTAAGGAACCTCAAAGTTTTATTTGATCAAGATTTATCTTTTCCTCCCATATAAAACAAACTTCAAGGACAGCTTTCTTTCACTTGCGCAACGTCTCAAAAATTAGACATATCCTGTCCCCAAAAAAATGCTGAAAAAATAGTACATGCATTTGTCACTTCTAGGCTGGATTAGTGTAACTCCCTATTATTTGGTTGCCCCAACAAATTTCTTAGGGTCTCTCCAGCTGGTGCAGAACGCTGCTGCACGTGTTCTAACAGGAACCAAGAAAAGAAAAAAAAGAAAAATTTCTCCTGTTTTAGCTTCGTTGCACTGGCTCCCTGTGAAATCCAGGATTGAATTTAAAATCCTCCTCCTTACTTACAAAGCTCAGATAGGACCATTTAGGTCAGGCTCCATCCATTCCATAGGAACCAGAGCCTTCAGCTACCACGCTCCTCTCCTATGGAACCATCTTCCAGTTTCGGTCAGGGAGGCAGACACCGTTTCCACTTTTAAGGGTAGACTTAAGACCTTCCTCTTTGATGAAGTTTATAATTAGGGCTGGCTCAGGCTGCCTGGCCCAGCCCATAGTTAGGCTGACATAGGTTTAATCTGCCAGGGGAATTTCTTTGATACGCTGAGCTCCTTTTCTTTCTCTTACTCCCGCCATCTGAAAATCCAGCACGTCTGTTTACTGCATTACACTTACTGCTTTGCTTAGCCTTGTATCTGTGATAGCCATTTGTTAACTTAGCTTAGCCTCAGTAGTCTAGCTTAGCTTTGCATCTGTGATAGCCATGTGGGACTGTCACTACCTGGGGCTTGCGATTACGGAGCGTGGGTCTGTTGAACAGCACTACGCTAATCCCGTTGCCTCTCAGGAGCATTCCTGCTCCCTTGTTTCCTAGTTTTCCCGGATCCTGGCCGCAACCTTGGCTGTGCCTGTTTGTGGTGATAGCTGTGCGGGCACTGTGACCCTGCCTTTGGTTGTGCACATTCTGTAGCTGCACTGATACTGTACCCCCTGCTTGTCCTGATTGTGGTCTTGGTCCTGGTTGCGCCGATGCCATGATCATGCCTTTGGACACCTCCCTATCAATATACGCATGAGACTCTTATCAACACCCACAATATCATCATAGAGTGCATTTAATTTCAAACCTATCGTTATTGTAATATGACATGCGTCTGTTTCCACTCCCCCTCTCTCTTTCTCTTTCCTTTTTGCCAAGATTGTATTTCATTTGTTATTTACGACATCTATTGCATGTCCGTCCGTCATCATCATCCTCTGCTGCTCTTCCTGAGACACCCCCCCACCCCACCCGGTTACTTGATTTGACATGTCAAACGATGAAAATATGGATAACTTTTCTGCACTGTACATTTTGTACATGCTCTACCCTTTCCTTTTTTTCAACATGCGTGGTTCTTCTAGCACTCTCCATGTTGATTTTGTCATCTTGTTTTGTTTTCTTCCCTTCTTTGTTTTTCTAGGCTTTCTTTTACAAATTTGTGCCATTGGATTTGAGGGTAAAAGCCCAGCGCAGGAACTATGGAGCATGCAAAGAACGCCAAGGCCAGTTCAGGCCCACTTGAGCTGCATACATGAAAGAGTAAATCGACCCCCAACCACATTTTCTAGGTGTGTTATGTGCATCTTTGAGAAATTTACCTTAATACGAATTCAGTCAAACTAACATGTTTACATGCCCCATTTTAAGTCAAGTCAAGTCAATTTCATTTATAAAGCCCATTTTCACAAAACACGGTTTGCCTCAGATGGCTTTACAGCGTACGACATCCCTCTGCCCTTAAACCCTCACATCACCTAAGGAAAAACTCCCGAAAACCACGGATGCATGTCATATTACATTAATGATAGGTGTGAAATTACTAAATGCAGTCCATGATAATATTGTGGGTGTTGCTCATGTTAAAAGGCAGTAGAGGGTTGCGTCGAGCACGATTATGGCATCGGAGCAACCACGACCCACAACACAG
>NW_024626275.1:0-1800 GCF_008729295.1 Plectropomus leopardus | reverse complement strand
AGACACACAAGCAGAGACACGTGTGAATACACAGACGTTTACACAAATATGTAAACACAGACGATACAAACATACACCCGCAGACAAAAACATAAACACAAACATAAACACAAACACAGACGATACAAACATACACCCGCAGACAAAAACATAAACACAAACACAGACGATACAAACATACACACGCAGACAAAAACATAAACACAAACATAAACATAAACACAAACAAACACAGACGATACAAACATACACGCAGACAAAAACATAAACACAAACACTATTTTAACATTAGTGCAAACACATATAAACACTTAAACAAACACTGCCGTCACGGTGACGGTTTTTGTGTCACACCAGGCTCCGTTTCAAATTCGCACATTTTAACGGTGTTTTGTCTCTCGGTGAAATTCGCGACAATGTTTCGCCGACTGAACGCGGACTCTGGTTGGATAAAGTCTTTTGCTCAGTTCGGTGTGACAGAAACTCACCTGATCGATCACCTGTAGGATAAATATCAAATTAAACCTGCGGTGAGCTAACGGCTAACATTAGCGGCTAACGTTAGCCGCGGCTGCTAGCTGCTCACAGACCGGCACACCGGAGACAAACTCACCGGTAAAAAGCTTCTCCTAGCGGGTTCCAGGTGGCTGTGATGAACGCCATGTCCGCGGAGGAGAACCGGTCTGCTGCTGTTCTCCGAGGTGGTTCTCTGTTCTCTGATAGCTTCAGTCAGGTGATCACTGATCAGGTGACCGCTGCATCTTCTTCTTCTACGGTCCAACATCCGCGCTCACTGTCGCCTCCTAGAGGCTGCACGTAGTACTATTTATTTATTTATTTTTAATTATTATTAACATTTAAAATACCCTAAACAATCAGAAAGTCGTTAAAACAAATACATACAATAAATAAAATAAGAAAATGAAAACAGACCAAAAATATGGTTTTATTTATTATTTATTCTTTTCATAAACATTTAAAACACTATAAAGAAAGACACAAAATCATTTTAAAAAGTCGATATAATAAATGAACACATTCAGTCTAAGAAAGCAGAAATATATAAACATGTTCATGTGTTTTTTATGTTCTCACAGACTGCAGCCGGGAATTCCTGACGTTCCCGAAGAACAGTCACAGGAAGTAAACCTCCGTACGGAACAATCCAGCGCAGCAGAGTAATGAGTTCATTGTGTTCGCTGAATGGATCCCTGATGGAGCTGTCACTTCCTGTTTCCACCTCGTTCCACTGTCACCTGCTGCAGAACCGTTCTGCTGAGAACACTCTGTACACAGAACATCACTACGGGCTACATAACGCTCGTGGATAAATATAAACAAACATTTAATTTATTTTAGAAAACACAATCCCAGAGTCACATGATCCCACCACTTAACCCAGATCAGCTGTACTCTCTTTGATCACTGCCAGAACCGCCGCCAGAACCGCCGCCAGAACCGCCGCCAGAACGCAGCTAGGAGCGAAATGCTGCTAGAACCACTGCTGTAAACCCCGACCGAAACGCTGCTGTAAACCCCGACCGAAACGCTGCTGTAAACCCCGTTAGAACTGCTGCTAGAAACCCTGTCAGCACCACTGCTGTAAACCTCGTTAGCACCGCTGCTGTAAACTCTATGACAAACGCTGCTTGAAACATTACTGTAGGCACTCTTTGGAAAAGAAACACCACTGGATTTTGGAAACACCTCTGAAAACGTTGCAATATGTTGCAAAAAAACATCTTTGACGAGCCAACAGCGTTAACGACTGTTAGCTCACACTCTGCGTGACGGGGATCA
>NW_024626274.1:0-1214 GCF_008729295.1 Plectropomus leopardus | reverse complement strand
AATATTAAAAATAAGAATCCTTTAAAGAGAAATCATAACAACACCTATCAATAAAAAATAAGTCTTTAAAAGTGGTTTAAAAGAAGGTAGTGAAGCCAGAGTTCCTCAGACAGATCGTTCTACAGCCGAGGAGTCTTTACAGCAAACGCTCGGTCGACTTTAGTCTGTAAGTGTGTTGTGGAACAGCAGGTTCCTGTCTGAGGATCTGAGGTTGCGGACTGGTTGGTACGGGGGACAGCAGTTCAGATATATATTCTGGGCCATGAAGGGCTTCAAAAGTAAATAGTAAAATCTTAAAATCAATCCTAAAACAAATGGGCAGACAGTGTAAATTCATTAAAATTGGAGTAATGTGTTTCCTTTTATTTTATATTCTTAATTTATGTGGGATGTTTTTGCGTTTTCTTTAGGAGCTGCAGTACCTGGAGGAAGAGCAACATCGAGCCAAAACCACTCTGCAGAGCAGAATCAAGGACAGAGAAGATGAAATCCAAAAACTCAGGAACCAGGTCAGTCCCTTTATAATTAGACAGCGCATGTAAATGTAGAGTCCCTTTTCCAGAGTCCAGGGCTGCTCGGTCATTATCTGCTCTGTGACAGACAGAAACATGATATTATTGATGATGCTTTCTTCCAGTTGACCAACAAAACTCTCAGCAGCAGCAGCCAAACAGAGCTGGAGAATCGTCTCCACCAGCTGACGGAGACGCTGATCCAGAAGCAGACGATGCTGGAGGCTCTGGGCACGGAGAAAAGCTCTCTGGTCTTCCAGCTGGAGCGTCTGGAGCAGCAGCTGAAGAACTCTCAGGGAGGACAGAGCGGCGGGCCGAGCATCAACATGAGCGGTCTGGAGGGACCAGGTAGGAGAGGTGTGGATGTGGGTCAGATTGTTAAACCTTTGAAACCTAGATCGACAACAGTTTTTTGTTCTGTGTTCAGGCGCTCTTTACAGGCTGTTTAACCCTTTGAAACCAGAGTAAATCGGTTTGATTTATTTTGAAAACATGGGAGACAGGCAGTTCGCAACTTGGTAGGAAATATCCCACACATTGCAAAAATTGATAAAGTGTGACAAGACAAAGACCTGGATAGTAAAAGTCCTAATAATAACTAATAATAATATCTTTTTTGATAAGGAGGAAATTTAAAAAACCTGGATAATAGTTTGTTTTTTTTAAAGGAAAGGGATATTTAAAAAGGAAAAAGATGCCCAT
>NW_024626273.1:0-1530 GCF_008729295.1 Plectropomus leopardus | reverse complement strand
ACTTATTACTTTTTGCTTACTACTTTGTCATTATTCATTTATTTTTTTTGCCTGTGGGAATGTGTGTTTGTATGAGGGGATCTATATTTGTACAATGATGTACATGTTTACACTTGAAATTTCAATAAAAAATCTTACACCTGATCTTGGGGGTTGAGGTTGAGACAGAGTGTATGTGTACACAAATTCCAGCAGATGGCAACATTTAGGTCCATAATATTCATAAAGAATAAATTCAGCAACAAAAGAGTGAAACAAACTGAAATGGTCCTCACATAAAGTTATTAGTTCAGCAAATTGCAAAAAAATTGTAAAAGGTGACAAGAAAATGGCCTTAAAATGAGCTTCTGGGGGAAAAATGTCCAGAAAACTATATGTATAATCATTGCTACTATATATTTTAAATTATGTTACAGAAAAAAATATGTATGTACTTTTTTTTCCTTCTAGGCATTTGGGTCATTTTCTTGTTTGTCATTGTGTTTGTTTTTTTACTTTCCTTTTTTTTTGTGTGTGCCACATCTTGTTAAAATGCTTATTGCTTGCTACCCATGATTTGTTTTTTGGTTGTTTTTTTTTTAAAAATAAGTTAAACCAATATGCTCAGGTTTTAAGTGGAATGCATTTTGTAAAAACTTTTTTTTATAGCTAGCCTAAATTGTATATGTATTGAATCCTTTAGAAACGTTAAATGCAGTTTCAAGAAAGTTGTTCTGAAAAAGTAAATGTGCCATAAATCCATATTTGGAGCTACTAAGAGTGGTTCAGTTGTCCCAAGACAAAACTTAAATTCAGAGTGTTTATGCGGTTGACTCTGGAATTTGGAAATCAGGAAATCTTAAATCTCAAATTTTATCACTACTCCCTCAAAACTACTAACTCACTTGAACAAATAAACCAGAGTCAATATCTGAGACAGACAGACAGAATTTTCTATTTTGTAACAGACCAAAACATGTGGGAATGTTTATCCCAGTCTCTCACGTGGCGACAAAAAGACAAATATTGATAGAAATGACCATCAGTGACGTCTAAACTGCATCAGAGAGCAGGCGTTATATAAGGCTGAGGCCAGAGAAAACAGCAGAATGGACAATAACCTCTGAACTGTTTGACAACATGACCATGGGCTAAATTCATAATACAATATTAATAGCATATATGTACACTCAAATAAATTATTTGACCTTTTGTCAGGTTTATATCTTACATTTACATATAACATTTCCATCCAATAAAGACAAAAAAAAGGACAATTTTTGTAATAATCAGTCACAATCAATGTTACTGCTAATCATTTACATATACCAGGCTGTGATAATAAGAAAAAAATAATTTAAAAAAATGTACTTAGCATGTGGTATAATAAAAATAATAATAATAATTCACTTTTGTGTTTGTTTGTTTGTTTGTTTTATCTAAAAACTGGCATTGTGTCAAGAACCTGGCATTGAAAGGGTTAAAATTCTGAAAATTAAGGAGTATTTTGTATTTATGATTAGGACTGATGCCGGTTACAAATTAAATCAA
>NW_024626272.1:0-1373 GCF_008729295.1 Plectropomus leopardus | reverse complement strand
ACAAATATTAATGCTATTATATCATACATATCTGTAGTATTTTCATCTTTCATGATATATCTATAGAATATCTATAGAATGAAGGAATAGTGAACACTTACATGATAACACATCTATAGGCTAATAAACTAATTCTATACTATATATATATGGGCTGACAGATATTCATGATGTGACAATAGACCTCATACTATAAATATATCTGTATATGTATCCTTTTTATATTTGATTAGATAGCGATAGAAACTCTTTAGAAGGGATGAATAATACAATATGGAATTATATATATTCTGATACAAATATTTTTTTAAAATTTGGATAACAGATATTTTTTATCATATGTATCAATATGATACATATGATCAATATGTATCAATGTATCATTTCAAGTTTCATTAAAGCCTTTGGCAGGGGTTTCACAAAGCATTAAAATCAGAGTTTTAAATAAAAGGTAGAAGTGCAAAATATCTTTCAGATTGGTAAGGTCTATAAAAATCTTGATCCCCCCACAAGCACATCTTTACACATTTATACATGTTTTGAATCCTCCCTCCCTTCTTCAAATGTGTAACGTATATTGTCCGATTAAACCTTTCTTATTATTAAAATAATTTTATTTCTGATACAGTCCATGGTTTCTTCTTTTTATCCCCGTTTAACCCATAGATGTGTTTACCTCACGTGGAATACAATTACTACATATCCCAACGTGCAATTCGAGGAGCGCTCTAATAATGTGCCTGTATTTTTCTATGGTGTCTTATGTATAACCGATGTCAAACCAAAAATAAATGTGACTGAAAAAAGAACATTGACCTGTTCCTACATTATTTGAAGTATTAACTTTAAAAAAAAATGTGTTTTTTGTTTTAAACAGGCGGGGTCCTGAACTATCGACAGGCGTCAGTACTAACTGTGAGAACATTTCAACACAAGTGAAGTTTGTGGGAACATAACTGGCCGTCTATCGGCACACTAATCAGAGCAGTAGCCAGCTACTGTGTCACCATTTCGGCTTCATTTTGGACTTTTAGACACGCAGGCTCGACTATGGAGGTAGTCCGGGTAATTTTGAGCGTCCTGTCCGTGTTTGTTGCTCTGGTCCCGGAGAGGTTTGTGGTGCTGTCTGCCTTCTCTCAGTCGTTAGACAGCGACTTCACGTTCACTCTCCCACCGGGTCGCAAGGAGTGTTTTTTCCAGACCATGAAGAAAGATGCCTCACTGGAGATTGAATATCAGGTAAAAGAGACTCAGAAAACTGTCATTATCTTTATAAAATTGTTACTTAGGAAACCAAAACTGCCTATCTCTGTCTGCAGACCGCCAAATCAGTGATAACCCCAAAGCGAGAGTCAGCATTGACATAACATTAC
>NW_024626271.1:0-2028 GCF_008729295.1 Plectropomus leopardus | reverse complement strand
TAATAATCCAAAAATTAGCAAGAAATTAGTGAAAAGTTTCAACAAAATTACCTTAAAAATAAGAAAAAATAGAAACATTATAAAAATATTATTCTGGAAATGTTTCCGTCGTCCTTCGGTGTTCGTTATAAAAACTTTTTATACATTGCACAAGAAACAATCTGCGATATATTGAGTGTATATTTGATTTGATCGGTCACCCCAACTAACACGCCAGAAAAAACACACACGCGATGACAGCCGTGCACACAGCTCTGCTCTCCTGGCGACGGAGAGGACGTATTAAGCGCGTTGATCTGCTGACAGAGTTTTTTTTCAGTACTTGAGTTGTTTTCTAAACGTACAAAAGGTTTTTTTAAGTGTTTTATTTTCCATTTATTTGTTAAGTGTAAGTATTTGTTTTTTGCTGGGCATATTTAGCTTTTATAGAATTAGTATTTTGTTTTATGTTTTGTTTTTTTAGTAAATTGGGTAACAAGAGACACCCACGATCATAAGACAGGTAGGACCAGCATGCACCTGGATGGGAATTTTTTTTGATTGCTTGTTTTTGGATAAATGAAGCAAAAAGAACCACAGTAACACTGAATGGACCTCTGGAGGGGCCCACCCCTCAGGTTGGAAACCACTGGCCTAAAGTCGGTATCTGTATATAAAGTACTTCAAACTGCAGTAACCTGTTGCTTTGACAGCGATGATCCACCCACACACATCAGTCTATGTGTACTTTTACTTCATAACATGTACTTCAAATACACAGCATGGACTTTTACTTCAGAACATTTGCTGCTACTTCACAACACATACTTCTACTGCACAACATGTACCTCTATTGCACAACATGTACTTCTACTGCACAACAAGTACCTCTACTGCACAACAAGTACCTCTACTTCACAACATGTACCTCTATTGCACAACATGTACTTCTACTGCACAACATGTACTTCTACTGCACAACATAAACTTCCACTGCAAAGCATGGACTTCTACTGCACAACACGTACTTCTACTACGCAACATATACCTCTACTTCACATCATGTACCTCTACTGCACAACGTGTACTTCTACTGCACAACACACTTGGAATATTTGTTTACTTTTATTGATACATTATTATATGATGCTGTGAGGACTTGTGTACTTGTACTGCATGAAGCAGATGGTACTTATGTACTTTTACTGATTTTACTACATGACAATACTGCTATACTGTAACTAAATAAAGCTGGGATTATTTGTGTACTTCTACTACACAAAATTGAGTATAATTGCATTGTACTAATTACTTTAACTTCAGTAGGACTTGAGAGGATTACTTTGACTTGTAGTGGAGTAGTTTTACTCTTGTATTTTTACTTTTACTGCTGTGACCACATGAAGTTGACAATACTTGTGTACTTTAAAAGACAGACTTTAACTTATACTGTAGTGCTACTTACTAGTCTGTCTTCTGTCTCTCCTGTCTGTCCCCTGCCTGTCTCCTGTCTGTCTCTTGTCATCTGTGTCTGTTGTCTCCTGTCTGTCTCTCTAGTCTCCTGTCTGTCTCCTGTGTCTCTTGTCTCCTGTCTGTCCTCTCTGTCTCCCGTCTCCTGTCCCCTGTCCGGCCTGGGAGCTCCACACAGCCCGGGGCAGCAGAGAAAAGCCCGGAGAAGAGGCAGCACTCACCGGCCGTCAGGAGGACGAGGATCCCGGTCCAAAGCGTCCGGAACCGGTCCATCATCTGCGGGGAGCCGGAGACAGCGCCCGGAGCTCGGTGTGCGGGTCCGTCGTTGTGTCGGTGTGCGGGTCGGTCGCTCGGTCGGTGCGGGGCCCCGGTGTCCGCGCGCAGACTCTCGTGTATGAGCCGAATCACAGGAAGAGTCCAGATGTTTTTCATCCAGATGTGGATAAACTCCGCCCCCAGCTGCTGCTCCTCTGTTTCCATTGAAAAAAGAGGAGGAGAAAGAGGAGAACGAGGAGGAGGAGGAGGGGGAGAGAGTGAGAGAGGAGGAGAACAAAAGAGGAGAAGAGGGAGAAAGAGGAG
>NW_024626270.1:0-2711 GCF_008729295.1 Plectropomus leopardus | reverse complement strand
TTTAAAAATCTGTTACAGAAAACAATAAAAAATAATTAAAATCAAATTAAAACATATTTATTTTAAGTGTTTTAAGGTCATTTTCTTTCTTTCTTTTTTTTTTTTTTTAAAAAAAACAACTACTTTTTTCGCTTACTTTTAAGTATTCCTCTTGTAACTTTCATATTACATTTTTGCAAATTTTTGGGCCATGTTTTGTTAAGCTGCTACTTGCCTTCTCCCCATGTTTTTGAAAGGAATCAGGTGTTTTAAAGGGTTAATGTTCTGCACATAAACAGATCAGCTGAATTAACGAACATTATTAAGCATCTCTGTATATTTTCCTTTGGCGGTTTGTATTTTTCAACATGTTTTCACTTGTTCTGGATGTTCACTTAACATGACACAAATGAAATTAGCAATCAATGAATGAATGATCCCATGTATTCCTCTGGACATCACCCAGACGTGATGCCAGTGTATGTATTTATGAATGTTGAGTGGAAAAAACAAGGGGATACTTACTGAAGAAAAAACTATGGGAATGCTGTATGAGTGATGAAGATGAATCTGCCACAGCCTTTGTCATGCAATGACGGTGACCTATAAAATACAAGACACTGCTCTCAGTCATGCGTTACACTGTCATCTCTGCAACAATTTTCCAACAACGTGAGCTCGGGCTGCAGGAGAGAGAGAGAGAAAAAATGCGTGCAAATCAACTTTAATAGAGCATTTAGTGATTGACACCGTATAGCACGAGACCTCGTCAGCTTCAAAGTACGGTGGGACATTTTGTCTGATCTGATTACTGATCACTTCAATCGCGCAGTCGATCCGCCCTTGTGGCCAAAACCAAAACATGTAGGCCAAAAACCCTGCGACCACTGGATGCATTTCATACAACGTTACACAGCCTAAATTAAGCAGTTACAGTGAGCATGTTGCTGCGCAGAGGTTTAAACGTTAGTTCAGGTAAAACTGCTGATGCCCGATCGGACTGTCTGTCTCGGGAGTGAAGTCTTGAGCTACTGTATCGAGCTTCTCACGCACAATAACAGCACAAAATGTGTGAGGCATGCAAATAAACGACCCGATTGCCTACCTAATGTGCTCCCACCTCTAGGCACACATTTTCATCTCCGTGCAAAATGTCGATCTGAGCCCTGACAAGACAGACAAGCCGAATGAGAGTCCATCTTGCTTTGGTTTGGAGGAGAAACCCCAAGTACAGTACAGTAGTGGGGATATTTCACTCCTGTCAAACTCTCCGATGACAATGTCGTCGAAATGTCTCCCACTCCGAGGAAAAAAACATCCACAATGATTAATTAAACTGGGGATTTTCTGTCCAGGCACATGCATCTGTGGACAATGTTTTGCTGGGCAGTGGCTCCATTTCCTAGCACTGTTACTAGGAATAAAAGTAGCTAGTTAGCTTGCTAGCTCCACAGCCTGCTAACTGGACGTGTCACGGTTTTAACATGCAATGGTTTCCGAAACACTATTAGCTTCTTGAACAGCTGCTGGTAAAACTCGCGGACTAAACTGTTAGCGAAATAGTTGTTTGCGCAGTTGCAACTGTTCGTTGACATACAACGAGGCTGTATTTGATGCGGATAGGAAGAGAGAGGAGGAGGGGGGAGGCAAGTCATACCACCTCACTGTGAAACAGTTGCTTTGCCATTTATTTTACACGGCGATGTCAAACAGGAGTGAGGAAATATTTAGCGTCAAGCGACACACTAACAGTGACAACTGTGTATGGTTTACATCGTCGCTTATCAATGAAATGTCGATGGGAAACAAACAAATTGAGAAGGAAAAGCCAGCAGGCGGACATCATGTCCAAAGCAGCGATAATAACAATTTTTCAGAGTGACTGACTGAGAGGTTGAAAAAATAGCGACCGGGTTTTAACTGAAAATCAATCAAAGCACAAGTTCTCTGTCATGAGCGCCTCATTAATGTGTCGACATACCTCTAATATCCTGCTCAAGAAGCGGGGGGGAGCTCTCATCATTGGTGCCGTCCACCTTTTTAACTTATTGACACATCATAACAGTTCAGCACTGGCTGTACTCAACACAGCTGTGTCAAGCCCGTCCACACACATGCGCACACCGGAAGCACGGCGATTTCTCACCAAAATAAAAAAAAAACAAAAAAACGTTTGCAAATAGGTTCCTCTTTTACTCTCGGGTAAACATGTGCCCATTAAATGAGTATGAACGGATTCAGATTTGATCCAAGCCGGAAGGTGATGCTTGTCGCAATAAAATCTTGTCCTATACATTATATCAGGAGCCCTAAATGTATTTTAAAGCATCATATACATAGTGTTGTTTAACCTAGCTTATTTAACCCTTTAAAACTTCACAAAACATAGCCCAAAATTTGAAATAAATAAGTTTAAAAATTACAAAAAAAATACCTGAAAGTAAGCATAAAAAAAGACCCCAAAAGGGCTAAAAAAAATTAAAAAGAATAAAACTTAAACTTATACTTTTATTTTCTGTAAAATCCTTTTAAATATAAAATTAAAATAATAATAAGTATAATTTTCTGGAATTTTAATTTTTTTGATATTTGATATTGCACACAGTTCAAGAAAACCGATGTCAATCCAGCTTTCTAGAGGTTAAATTACAAAATAAATGTGATTGTCATAATCAGTTACTGAAAAAAAAATTAAACTACAGTTACCTATCAAAATGTTGGTGATTACGAAG
>NW_024626269.1:0-1241 GCF_008729295.1 Plectropomus leopardus | reverse complement strand
CACACACACACACACACACACACACACACACACAGGAACTACATCAATCAGGAGAAAGGTCAGGCTGTGTGTGGGTGAGCGTGAGAGAGATGGATGAAGGTGTGAATTGTGTCGTGACATTAACCCGCTGAGTTTTAGCCCAGTTTTTAACTCCATCACGCACACACAAACACACACAAACACACACCTTGCTCCCACAGAGGCCCACTTAAGTAAATGAGATTGTCAGGTCACCTTTTGGCTTCATTGCATCTCACTCTCACACTCACGCACACGCACACACACACACACACACACACACACACACACACACACACTGCACGTGTGTGTGTGTGTGTGTGTGTATATTTGGTCGGCTCTCTGTCACTGTGATGAATGTGACCAATGGAGCGAGAGAAAAGGAAAGTCGACCAATCAGAGAACGAGAGACTCGATCAGAGAACAAGTGAAATTCACCTCAGAGATAAATAATTACACACACACACACACACACACACACACACACACACACACACACACACAGAGTGTGTTTTTATCACAGTGAAGCATTTAAAGGGTTAAACTAAGCCGCTGTTTGTTGTAAAACTGACGAGTTTTAATATAAAATCTGAAGTTTGCTTCAACCTGAATATGAAATATTAAATATTCAGGTTTTAAATTTAAAAAACAAAAACAAAAACACACTTTTTGTCTTTGATGTAAAAAAAATCAACTTCCTGTTGGAGCTGCTGGTGGGTGGAGCCCCGAGGCCTAATTAGCTGCTCGTTAACATCAGATACATCTGGATCTCCATATTCATCAGTCCAGCTGTCCATCAACACACACACACACACACACTCGAGGTGATTAACAAACACTCGTTAGCGCTGTTCTGAATCGGTCCGTCAGAGTTTAACTGTTTGTGTTTGTAAACAACAACAAACACAAACAGTTTGATCTCTTAACGAGGAGCTGCGTCTTAATGAGCTCAACCACTCCTGGAACAGCAACTCTTTAACGAGATCAACAAACACTAATTAGTACAAACACGGCGCAACCACACACACACACACACAGACACACACACACACACTCTGATGGCTTGGTCTCGTTAACGTGATTACACCTCGTCATTAATCAGCTGATCTGATAAACAAAAGTTGAATTTGAAATTTGTTCCTGACTGTAAAATAAAAACTACAAACTGCTTCTGCATCAAACCAGTCAGACCAGTCACAGCCCAGTCAGACCAGTCACAGCCC
>NW_024626268.1:0-5100 GCF_008729295.1 Plectropomus leopardus | reverse complement strand
GCTCTTAGTAAAAATCAACAGATTTTTATGGCACTATCCTCACTGGCAAAACAAAGATGGGTCGCTTAAAAACACCCATGTTTGTGCTCTTGAAAGCTGCAGGAAAAAAAGCCACGGGTCAATAAAAAACTCCTGCATCTAGGTGCCTAAAGAGCCCCTGAAAATACACACAGAAGCTGAAAAAAACAGCTGTTTGGAGGCTAGAAAGCTGCAGGAAAAAGAGCCATTGGTTACCAAAAAACACCCACATTTTGAGGCTAAAAAGCCACAAGAAACACAGCAGTCGCTCATTAAAAAAATCATGTTGATCCATCACAATTGTGATTTGCCGAAACACCGAACACCAACATTTTTCAAAGATTGGTCTCAAATTTTTCACATAAAAGAAACCAACAACCAACTTTAATCAAACTGCAGATTTGATCGATGCATTATCAGTGCAGCTCAGCATGTGCATTCAGAAACAAACTCTTTTATAAGCGACAGTGCAGGTTTGAGGACGTGTCATTTGTCCTCATGACTGAAGGTTGCAGGAGGCAGTCTGTGGCGTTACAATGAAAAACGTAGCAGTGTTTTATTCTACAGTTGTGTAAGGAAGACAACTGTCTTATACAAACTGCAGTGATGTGCGCAAATCATTAAAAAATCATCAGAAAAGGCCTTCACAGCAGCAGCAGCATCATTACGTTTGAGGTAAATAGAAGATACGGAGGCAGATAGCGGCCCCGCTGTTCAAAGACGAGACGGAAAAACCAAAAGCTTTCACCTAAAATACCTCGACGCTCTGAAGTGACCGTCTCCGCAGCCCTCTGATTTGGACATTTGCTGGCGTGAAGTTGGGTGTGACAGGTGGCACCATAGCAGGGAGTGAAACACAAACTGAGAGATCGCAGCTTCGTTGTGCTTATGAGAGAAGTGGTCATAACTCAGAACAAGGCAGCGTACAGCTCAGTGTCTCTGCGCTCACACCAAAGAAAGAGGAGCAGAAGGTGGACAACATGACAGGGAGAGGAGAGCGTCACAAGGTGTGTACACTTGTCTGCCATCAGCACCCATTATGGAAACATGATTTATGTAAATGCATCATTATCGGAGCTATGGAAGCCCGCAGGCTCCGCTCTGTGAGCAGATGTTGCACGAACGTGTGAGAGCATTTTGTTCTGATGTTGGCTTTGACTGAAGAGCCCTTCTGACCGTTTCATCGGTCAGGTGGTGCCAGCATTATGCCGCTGAATGCACCGTTAAAGAGGTGCGGGGGCGGGGGTGGGAGCAGCTAATGATTTGCCATGGTAATTATTTGGAGCGCTTGTTTTCCTAAATAAGAAAATATTCTAACCCAATCACCAGAATAAATGCTGGCATTTTACATTCCTGCAAACTACGGCTGTGGTACATTTGTATGTTTTTATGCAGCAGATATGTTGAACATTTCAGCAATATTTGTAGCATGTAACTTGTGGTTAGATTTAGGCACAACAGCCGGTTGGTTAGGGTTAGGAAAAGATCATGATATGTTTAAAAATACGGTTTTGGTGGCGCAGTCCCAGCTGGAAATACTGTGATGCCACTGTACCAAACAACCACTTTTTTAGCACAGTCCCAGGTGGAAATAAGGTGATATTTTTGTAAAAACAGTTTTTTTTGTGGCTAAATGGCAACTTCAAATACAGTGATATCTTGTTTAAAAACAACAGTTTTTCATGGCACAATCCCAGGAGAAAATGCAGTGATGTCTCACTGAAAAACAACCATTTTTCCAGAAAAATCTCAGCTGGATACGCAGTGATGTTTTGGTAAAGAACAAATGCTTTTCAAGCACATACCCAGCTGAAAATGCAGTGATGTCACACTAGAAAATAGCATTTTTTAGTGGCACAGTCCCAGCAGGAGAGGCAGTGATATCTTGGTAAAAAACAGCGGTGACAGGTCTCTTTAAACGCCCATGTTTGAAGGGTAAAACGCCACCAGAAAAAGGCTGGTCGGTGGATTTTGTTTCCTTTTGACACAATCAGTCTTGCTTGTGTGTTAAACTAAGCTAGCCTCTGGCAGTAGCTTAGACATGAAAAACTCTTAGCAAGAAAATAATTAAGCAAATGACTGTTATTGTTTGTATTACCTTAAAACTGCACCTGTGGAGACGCTGTAGAGGAGTGTGATGAGTTTATGTAACAAAGAAAGTATGCATTTCTCTGTGCCAACCCATGAAAACAGAGTATCCTGCAGCTCTGGGTGACTGCCGAATCTCCATTTTCCTCCCGACTTTTTTCCAATTCAGACTGAACATTAAATATTCATGACATCTGCCAGGATGTGGAGCCCCTCTGAATTTAACAGACAGCTGCCACAGACTCGCAGACCTGTCATTGTGTCCTCTCCTATCTGAAAAATGGAGTTGCAGCTTCTCGCACTGAGGCATAAAAAAGGACTCGTGTTGCTCGTATTCTCCGCTGGCTCTGGATCTCCAGCGTGACACAGCAGAGAGAGAGAGAGAGGAAGAGAGGAGCTTTCCTGTGCATGCATAAACATCAGCTGAGGCTGACATTTTGAGTTTCTTCTGTTGCTGAATATAACAGCAGCTTCCACAAAATGTAGAAGAATCACTCACACATGCAGGTTGACATAATTGGTGTCAGTATCTGTTATCTCCCCACACTCCTTATGGACAGAAAAATGTCCTCTCACTATTTGGGAAGTACCGCACTAATCCACACGAGGAAACACTGTGTGTAGATTATATAACGCTTTAGCTGAAGCACTGGAGCTCCTTTTGTTTTCTCGCTGCGTCGCAGGAAACTGCTGACTGTCATCGTCTTTCGCTCTGTTTCCAACACATAAGTGTGATGTGTATGATTTTCTCTCTGGATTATTGAACTCATTCATGTCTGTTTTCTGGAGTAAAGTTAGGATTAAGATCATGCAAACAAAGCTAAAATTGCAGGGTTAAACGTTTACTTTTGTACTTTGGAGTGTAATCATTTGTATCATTAACAGGATGTTAATTACAGTTTATCACGGGGATCTACGGCACCATACTTTGAGTTAATACACAAAAAGAAGTGATGCAATGCAAACATAAACTAGTCGTGCTGAAATCTGGAAATCAGGTAGCATTTCACCACCTCTGGTTCCCTCGACTCACAGTCTTTAATATTTCACACTCATATCGCTCCTTCAGAATCAGTCCTTAAAAATTATCACACATTAATACGATTTTCTACTTTTATTGAGTTCATGTTTTTAACCAGCATCACTCCTAATTATAAATATCAAATATTCGTCAATTTTCTGAATTTTAACTCTTTAAATCGTAGTTTTTGTGTTTTTAGATATTTTGTGTTTTAGTGACTCATCGCTGTTTTTCAGAGTGTAGTGCCATGAAAAGCAGATATTTAACTAAGCCATCGATGCACTTTCTTTTTAAACTGAGACATTGCTGCATTTTCTGCTGGGATGGTGTGACAAAATGGTTTGTTTTTTGTTTGTTTATTTCTGTTTTTTTCATAAATAGACATTATTTCATTTCTCACAGAGACGGTGCCAAGACAGCACGTTGTTTTTCACATAGACATCATTGCACTAACTGTTGGGATAGTGCGATGAAAAGCATTTTTTCTTTTACTAAGACATTTCTGTGTTTCCTGTGGGGATAATCCGACCAAATCTGGGTATTTTTGTAGCCAAAACATTATCTTTTCTGAACCGTAACCAAGTGTTATTTGTGCCTAAACCTAACTACATGATAACCACAGCGTTGTTGATTGAATGGAAAGTTTTAACGTATCATAATGTACTGAATCATTGAATTGCAGAAATGTATAGTATCAACTTTTTTTTCCCAGGGACTGGGTCTGCTCCGGACCGGAGAACTCGCATAAAACAGGCGAGAATAAACCGTCTCCTTCTGCTTCAGTCTGGTTTTGCTGCAGGCAGAATAACGATCTATCACAGCTCATTTTAAAACGACAGTTTGAGGAAATGGTTTTACACTTACAGGCTTTAAATACAACCAAACACAAGTTCCCTTTTCATTACATTCTTCCCGAGGCAGGAGCGCTCGTTATTCATCAAACCAATGAAACACGCGGCCATTGATTCTGGGCGCCACCGCGGCAGAGATGTATTTGTTATGCACTGATATTGATCAGCTGTTGAGTAATGGATGGAGAAGTTGGTACAGATCAGACACGAAGGAGGAGAAGAGAGGGAGAGGAGAGGAGAGGTTTCCCAGGGACTGGGTTTGCTCCGGACCGGAGAACTCGCATAAAGAGGAGAGGAGAGGAGAGGAGGAGAGGAGAGGAGAGGAGGGTGTGTTGCATACTGAGGGAAGACAGGCGATTTTTTTTTCTTAGAAATTTTTATTTATTTATTAATAGCTTTTTTGCTGTTATTGTTTCTTTAAAACATTTAGGTAATTTTTTTTCTTTTTTGTTAATTTAAAAAAATTCTGGATTTTTCTTTTGTTTCAATTTTTTGCCATTTTTTTCTTTAAATTTGGGAGGATTTTTTTTTTGGTGATCATTTTAAAAACTTAATGAGGTTTTGTTTTCTTTAAAATATTTTGAATGTTTTTGGGGATTTTACATCTTTGTCTTGGTTTTTTTCTTCTTTTCTTTTTTTATTTAGCTGTTTTTTTCCTCAGTCTTGTTTTGTGATTTTCTTTTTCTTTAAATTTTTATGCTTTTTTTTTTCAAAAAAGTTTTTTTTTATTTGCTTTTTTGGTCTTTAAATTTTTTGTTTGATTTCTAAAGAAAGCATGCCTTCCAAACCTAAAGTTTGCTAAAATTACACCATTTTTCATCGCCAGAAACTGTAAGAACAGAATAAGTGTTGGATTTTCACATTTCCGATGGTCCTTGAACACAACATGTGGGATGGACACTTCATGCATTTTCCCCGGGTCACTCAGGGAGGCTTAAGGAAAAATATTTGTAGCTTTTGATAAATACGGAATAGTCCCTTAGGCCTTAAGCTAAATTCTTATGAATCTGGAGCTATTTCTGAAACATTCAGGGCTCAAACCTCGGACGCCCGGGCCTAATGACCCCTCTGGGGGCGGCGCCGTTAATGTACCAGAGAGCTCTCTAAAGATTCCTCGTGGTC
>NW_024626267.1:0-2258 GCF_008729295.1 Plectropomus leopardus | reverse complement strand
GTATGATCATTACATATTTCACAATACTTTAACCCAATACTATAATACTTTTTTAATTTTATTTTTATTATTTATTTTCTTTTCTTGTTTGTTCAGATTTTTTTTACTTTCCTTTTTCTTTTGTTTCCTTTACTGTTTTTGTTATTATTTTCAGGTAATTTTCCTCTATCTTTTTACAAATTTATTTATTTATTTATTTATTTTTTGGGCTGTGTGCTGCCCAAAGAAATCAAGCCCATTTCCTAAATTTCAAAAGTGACGTAACATGAGTGGCGGGCCTGGGAAGCGCCTGCGTTTGAACTCTGCTCGTATTTTTCATTTAGCAGAATTTAAAAAAGTGGTTGCCCCGGACGACTGCTCGTCTGCACATGAGATGTTTATGTGGAAGTGTTTTAAATGGTCACGTTTTAGCAGAAATGCACGTTTTTGGGAAGCACTGAGCCTCGCTCGACTCCTCCATCAGACAGACATTAAATTTAATTTGACGATATTTTCAACAACGTTACAATTTCATGTTGTGTGGACATTAATATCACAATATTTTTGTCCATATTTTACGAATAAATTTTGTTTTTCTATATCCAGATGACGTCGTCATGAAACGTTTGGAAGACGTTGGATTTTGGTTACCTAATGACACAACTTAAGCGTAACACGGTGAGTAAACAAACACTCATTTTTAAAAAAAATAAGTTCCTGGTTTAATAATAGAACTTTTACCTAAAAATGTCTTTAAAATATGAACTCATTTCATCACTGCACTCTGTCATCCATGTTTCTTTTTTTAACATGTTTTATATGTTAATGTTTTCTTTCTGTCAGCTGTGAATCATCCTGAATCGTATTTTGCATTTTATTCTTGCACTTTAAAATGTTTACTGTTGCCGAATGTTTTACATCAAAAATATTTGTATTTTGTAAAGGCAGAAAGAAGTTTTATTAAAGTGGTTGTAAATTAATCTACTTTTGGATCAAACTTACCAGGTCCTCGCCCTGATAAACTCCTGGAGGACCCTGGGAAAAAAACACAAAAACAAACAAAAAAAAAGAGTCACGGGGGCATTTTACTGCAAAACAAGTTCATTTACTTTTCATACTTAAACTACAATGTACTGACAATACTTAGTACTTTTACTAAAGTAGTGTTTTGAATGCACATATTGTTTAACCCTTAAAAACCTGGAGCAACATCTCCTTTGCTGCTCTCAGATGTGTTTCACAAGTATTTAAGCCTTTGAGCAAATTGGTGTGATTTCTTTCAAAAACCTCACAAAAAAGGTAATTATCAGCATGTTAAGAAATGTTCCAAAAATTGCAAATTATAAAGCAAGGGAAAAACTATATTTCTAATAATCATAATTACATATAAAAAATTATAATTGTTCTATAACATAAATATTTGTGAAACACATGTGAGATCAGTAAAAGAGATGTTGTTCTTCTTTCTTTTCTTTTTTTTTTTTTTTTTTACTAACTTTCAGGTAATTTTATTGTACTTTTTACAAATTTCTTGCTAATTTTTGGCTCATTTCTTCATTGCCTTCTTCCCTTGTTTTTGAAAGAAATCAAGACAAATTTGAAGAGAATTATAGCAAACACAATTAAGCACCAACACCAGTATATAATGAGATTAAATAAGAATACATTAAGAGAAATCTATTGGTACAGTATATAAATATTAAAATATTTAAAATAAAGTATGTAAATATGCTCAGTCTGCAAACATGTGAAAACATAAATGTAAAATGCAAAAAAAGACAATCAGCTATAAAACTGTGCCTCATGCTACAATGCAATGTATCAAACTATCATGTAAGTTAAAAATGCAAAACCGTGTGTGTATGTGTGTGTGTGTGTGTGCATGCGCAAAGTTACAATAACACAAATATATGCATAAGCAAAAATCAGCTTTGAATCATTCATTTAGGGGATTTTCTTTTGTTAATGTACAAAAAAACACATCACCCTCAAACTTAAAGGAGTTATTTATTCCTCTGAAAACAGACGACCTTCACTCTGACCTTCACATCACTGCATCTAACAGTGTGACGCTCTGGTATTAATAACTGCCCCGCGAATCACTTTACATTCAAGTAAAATAATAGTGAAAATACAGAATTAGTGATATTTACCCGCGGCCCGGCAGGACCAGGAAGACCAACTGGACCTCTCTTGCCTCTCACTCCCTGTGAATATGGACACGAATCTTAATGCAACACCTTATCAGGTTTACTTGTGCATAAAAATAATAATAATAA
>NW_024626266.1:0-3954 GCF_008729295.1 Plectropomus leopardus | reverse complement strand
TAAAAGACTATCTCACCTGCAGGCATGGAGGGATAACCTCCTGCTCCAGACTGTCCTGGGTATCCTCCTGCCTGAGGAGGGAAGCCTCCAGCTGGAGCAGGGTAGCCCCCAGCCTGAGGGGGGAAGCCCCCCGCTGCTGGAGGGTAACCGCCTGCTGCGGGGGGGTATCCGCCGGCCTGAGGTGGGTATCCGCCTGCCTGTGGGGGGTAGCCTCCTGCTGCTGGGGGGTAGCCGCCTGCTGCTGGAGGGTAGCCACCCGCTGCTGGGGGGTAGCCGCCTGCTGCTGGTGGGTAGCCGCCTGCCTGGGGTGGATATGCCCCTGGCTGAGGTGGGTAGCCTCCTGCCTGTGGTGGGTATCCACCGGACTGAGGAGGGTATCCTGGGTAGCTCATCTTTAAAACCTGCGGGTGACAGAAAGTTATGGCTTATTACCATGATGTATAAGGGCCATCATGTGGCTGTTTTCAGGCTGTTCCCATGCATGGTTTGTATGTATACCTGCAAAAGATAATGCAGCAGAATTTGTGTATAATATGCACAATCATAAGTCAGTCATTCATGAATCACGCAACCGAGAAGACTGTGACCGTGTGACCAATGTCCTGATCAGAACTTAAAATGAACTTTTTGACTCATCGGCCAAGGTGACTGGTCAATGAAAAAATCCACCTGGCAAACATTTTTTTACCAGAAAAAATCATAAACTGCTATTTTTCACATATACATTTGTTTCAGTAAATTTAATTGAGATAATAGTGTATTATGTTGAACACAAACCTTGAGAAGAAGATGGAGTAAAATCTGAAGTACACCTATTAATTTATATAACACGGATCATCACCACGGCCTCAGCATGTGAATAAGTTCAGTCTGGTAAGCAGTGATGCAGTGTACATATCTAGGGCTTTTATTGTGAAAGCTAAGAAGGGGAGAAGTGGGGATGATACACTGTTGTTGACAATTAAGGAGGCATTATTGGTTTAAACTATGAGGCCTCTGTGTTAGTATTATATTACCTTCATTTGCACACAACTCCAGCTGGCGGCAGAGACGTGGCAAATGATAGTTAAGCAGACCAGCTGATGTCACTGCCGCAAAACTAATAGCGCTCGAGACGGTTGTATTCGGTGTGTGCATATGTATGACAGAGACACACACAGATGCTGAGGAGTAGCAGAGCAGTGCGCCACTATATTACACCAAAATGCAACACACTCCCAATATTGTTTGCAACATGACTATTTTGATACAAATATTTACCAGCCAGCGTAGCAAACAGCCTCCCGTCATTTACTCACGAAATGAAAAATCTGCACGCGTTTGGTGCTTGGTGGGAGTTAATTTCAGACCCTGAATGAGAGTAAAGGAGGAAGTAGTTCAAAAAGAGCAAAAGCCTGAGTAAGGAGGTGATGTATGGGTCAAACAGACACAGGTCTTTCGCCCAGGAAACTGGTGTTTGTGTCTTGTGTAAAACCAAATGAACACCGAGTCATTTTAAGATACATTGTCACCATGTTTCTTTTCCTAAACCAAACCTCCATATCTTTACTTACCTAAACTTAACCTATGTAACTTTACATCATCTATGCAACTTGATCACACCATTCGTGAGGCACTACTAAGTCGTCATGTGTGCCCTTTAGTAACATTCATTGTCCCCTCTCTAAATTTAGAGCTCTCAATCTACGCTGGAATAGTTTAAGTAGTCAAAAAGGCCAACATTTAGCATTGGGAATTATCCAACACCAGCATATATGCGATTAACGTCTTTATTTATCAGTTCTCTCTAAAAAAAAAAACAAAACACAAACTAATACTCAACCTTTCACCCTGTACTCGTTTGGTGTCATCATAATAAAAAGCTCCTCTGCTCTCCGCCCACGACTTCTCTACGTTAATAAATGAGCTGCAACTTTAGACAAGGATCTCGCTTGAGTCTCTCGCAGATTACATTTCACAGGTCATGGCCACATTTCCATTATGTCAACAGACACTCACTACTTCCATCTGCCTGGGTCTGTCACATATGATGATGACATAAGAGTTCAATTTTTCTTCCCCTTTCCATCCAGCAACTGCATAATGCAAACTAGCAAGGGTTCCCAAATCTTTTCAGTTACACATTTGTAAACTCTATTTCATTACATCCTGTTGGTCCCGGTCATGTTGGGATCCCGTCCAGTTGATGAGTTGTCAGAATTACACAATTATTAGATGCCTCTGTCTTTATCATCCTGTAACTTACTAAAATAATGATTACAGCTGCAGGTCTTTCCGCTGTAATGACTCATAATTATAGCAGACTGTAAATATGTGTGGTTTACGCACACACACAAAGAAATGGGAATAAACATGGTTTGTTTTTGTACGACACAATGACCTACAGGCTGTGCAGGAGCAGCTCTGTAGTGGGCTTTTCCTTACAGTGAATGATGCAAACAGTCCACTGTTTGGCTCTACAAACACAGCTTATGGAGAGTTGCTTTCAGGCAAACAAAAAGCTATCGAGTGTAGGTTTTGTTAACTTTAGATTTAGTTATTCTGAATTTAAGGATGCAACATTAGATTTTTTGGGCAGACATAAACACACTGCGTTAGCGGTGACCTCAGGAAGGGCGTTTGATTGTTGACATTTCCCCCTTTCCAGCCCGCTTCTTTGGACCCCTGAAGACACTGCTGAGGCTTTTGACTGTTATCATAAATACCAGTATTTCCGTCATTGTACATCACACATTTACTACCCAAGGACAGGCTATATATGATCACTCCAAAGTTGTTTATACCAAACATAATAATCATTCAAGCAGCTGACGACATCTAACAATTTAATATTATTTTTGTTGCATTGAAATTTCGTTTCTTGTTTTTTTAAATTATAATTTAAATGCACAGTGGGCTAAAGCCTTTTGATTATTTTTGACACAGATTGCTGGTGTTCATAGAGGTTACACTTTATGACCCTTACAGCACCGGTTTATGCATAATTATACTGCCGTTAAAGTGGACCCTTGTACCTTTTGTAATGTGATGGATGAAACATTAGAACATGTTTTCCTCATGCCCTGTGTCCAAAAGATTTTGGTTAAATATATATATAAAAAGGAATATCACTTAAAATAAATTATGTTCTAACTTTTAACATTTCTAATAATTTCTTTTATAGATAATTTAAACAGGGTGTCCATGGGTAAACTCAGGCCTCGATTTAATGCTTTTTTAACCAAATTTAAGACTGATTCTTGGACAAATTATCTTTTTCATATTTAAGCAGTTAAGTAAAAAAGTAAGAAGTTGAATTTGGTCTCATGCACAGGTAGGTTGTATGTATAAATATGGTTATTAAAGTGATCGAAATTAATCTATTTTGTTTCAAAGGTAAGTGAAACAGGTAACATATTTATTTCTCAGAAGTCTACTTAAATAAAACTAGAACATGCCAGAAATATGTATATTAAAAACACAAATATTTCAGAATAAAACAACTTTAACAGTCTACAATTGTAAGTATTGTGTGTGACCTTCCTTTCCACTAAGTGTGTCTTGAACTCTCTTGCGCAAACAATACAAGATTTGCTATATTTACATCGAGCGGCGTTCAAGACATTTCCAAAGCTCAACACTGATAGTTTGAGTTACCTTTTGTTATCCATGTTTCACACTAAATATTGACTTCAGTCTAAAGAAGCATTTTTTCTGACTTTTTTTTTTTGGTGTTTTAATGCATTGTATGCACACATATATGTATATACATATTGCTGCTGTTGGGTGCAAACTTCCTATCTTCAAAATTGCCATTTTTCAGGAATTAGAAAAAAATGCTGTGTTTTCAAAGAATCAGATGGAGGTAAGAGGTTTAATCACAACTTTTTTTCAAATATATTTCATAGGTTGAGAAATGTAAAACCCACTGACAGACGTAGAGACATAGAACTAATTCAGAAAAATAGTGAAAAA
>NW_024626265.1:0-3777 GCF_008729295.1 Plectropomus leopardus | reverse complement strand
AATACCCCCCCTTTCTCTTTATTTATTAAAGAAATCGTCATTTACGGAACATTTCACGCCAAGTTGCTGACTACCTTCCCCCTCATGCATTTTTTTTTTTTTTAAAAATTTAAAAAATAAACGTCATCTCCTCCTCAAGTTTCCTCGGATTATCCCAAAGGGTTAATATCGACATTAATGCAAACCTTTTTGAAGAAAGCTTCATTGTCCTTCTCCTCTTTGGCTGAAGAGGCTCCAGGTTTGATCATCAGAGCTCTGCTCTCCTCGTCCTCGTCTGAAGTCTCTGCAGTCTGCAAGTCAGGACACAAAAATATAAATAAAAGGACACAGATATGTCCATTTTAAGGCACAAAAACACACTTGTTAATGAGCCCGTCTGTCCCTGTCTGTCCCCGTCTGTCCCCGTCTGTCTCTGTCTGTCCCTGTCTGTCCGGCCTGACGGGGCTGAAACGGAAGCTGTGAATAACATGTCTCTAAAGTTAACTATCAGACACTCAGACGGCCACTTAATGATATTTTTAATCACTTTAATGTGTGTACTTTGTCCGTTAGAGTTGTCACGGCTAAACTCTTCTTCTGTTAGCGGCCGTTACTCGACTTAACTTCAGTGTTAGCAGGCTAGCGCGCTAATGCTAACGTTAGCACGGTAACTTTAACACTCACATTTCCCAATTCTTTCGTCCGGTCCCGCATTTTTTCCGGGGCGAGGCGGCCGATCGGGAGTCAGAAAAGCTGCGACTCTGCGCCGAGATGCGGTAAGTTGTTCCCAAGCGGAGAAATAAAGTGTAAAATAAAGAATAAACTTCCGTCTGTTGTCATTCAACAAGTGAACTCCAGGTAAACTCCGGCAGCGCCTCTTATTCTGGTGACAGTCGCGGTATTTAATGTGGGCACGCGGGCGCCTCCTGTGGCAGTAGAGTGGAACTACACACGGCAGATATGTAAATATTACATTTTTATTGATCATTTTATTGATCAGAGGACCTGAAAGCAAACTCAGAGAGGTGCTTTGACAAATGGCAACCCTTCCTAACACATTTAACTCCTTAAGGACCATGCTGACATCATAAATGGTGTTTTTGCTTTGTTTTATTTATTTATTATTGTTATTGTTGTGATTGTTATTTTAAAAATCTAATTCTTTCTCGTTAATTAATATTTGTTTTATACTCTAAATTATTTCTGATTACTACTGTCCTGTTCTGAGGTACGGAGGGAGAAAGAGGGGGTTAAAATATGGAAAAAAAAGAAGTATGAGTAATGAAGTCTGTCTCTCTCTCTTTTCTTTTACTGCGTTATGATGAGACATTTATGTAAAGCGATATGTAAGGACCAGCACAGTGTAAACAAGCATGAATGTTTGTGAAACATATGTAAACTTACATTTGTTAATAAAGAAATTTATTTTAAAAAATTACAATTTAGACCTATTTTTATTGTTGTATTATAATTATGAATTTGGACATTTTCCGATGCTTATTTAAACCTCAGGGCCCACTTTAATAGTACACACACTCGTATCGTCCTCTGCACCAAATGCGCTTTTCAGAATGAAGCTTTGAAAAAATATTATACATTAATATTATTTTCTACCTTCATTTATTTATTCAATCCCAATCATACCTATCAAATGTTCATCAATTTTCTGAATTTTAATCCTTTAAATGCCCTTTGTTGTCATTATGCCACTATGTTTTTAGATGACAAAATACAAAGTGCAAAGTATATTATTATCACAGTCTGGGAATTACAGCAACATTGATTTTATACAAAACAAAAAGTAAAGAACATACTTTCTGTCAAATCAAAGGCTTAATTTGATGGATGAGTTTGCCCCCACCCCACAGCATGTGAATCCTGATTAATTCTAAAATAAAATAATTATTGGGCTACGCCCCCCAGCGCATATGCGCATGCGTACGAACACGAGTCCAACCCGTTGACTCACAGGTGTTTCAAACTTTCGGGTTCTCTCTCTGTCAGGAAAACTGCTTCCGGTTGTTGAACAGGTCGGTTGTTTTAGCTGTGGGGAAGAAAGAAGAAAAGGACTGCAAAATATGAGAAGGCTTGTATGCAGAAGACTCACGTGGACAAAGTGACTCCAATTTATCTGCAAGTGTGGGTATCAATGAAGTTATTGATCCGAAGCCTCCACCTCTCCTTTAAAAACGCTCACTCTTGAGGAGCAGCCTCAGTCTCAGTGGAGGACCTGCGAGAGCTGCAGTCCTGAAGATGTCATCCAAGTACGTGTTTTTTCTTTCATACTTTTCAGTTCATGGTCAAAACACATAAAAACGTACACAAGTAAAAATCACGTAATTGCCACACTTGTGGGAAAAGTTTTGCCGAAGCTGATCATAAATACATTCAAGAGAAACATCAAGCTGAAATTGTGGTGAAGACATGTTCACTGAAAAAATAAACCTTTGCAATAGCTTCATATCAGTAATTTAAGATATATACAATTTCTTATTAAGAAAAACTCACAATATGATACTGTAATAAGGCAGTACATTGTGAACTATGCCAGCAGTATTTGTTAAACTAGCCTGTTTTCCCCTTCATATTACTGCAGTATTTCTATTCTTGCTGGCGACAGTATTTCTTAGAGACATTCAAAATCTCACAAATCTTTTAAAACAACTTTGTTGCACACTGAGCACCCACTTCTGACAAATGTTTAAATCTGTTTTTATGTACCGCCACAGTCATATGAGTGGACTGTTAACTGAAAAACTCTTTATTCGTGTTGGCTCACTTGTGTTTTTAACTTTATTTTTATATGCAACATTTCACATACATTTACTTTATTAATTTATATAATTTCAGTTGTTTGTGGCTATTAAAGTGACAACAAATTGTAGATGGTGTGCTACATGGTGCTGTTAACAAATAAGATTTGAGTAATTATTACAATGATGGGTGACCAAAGCGACATGGGCAAGAAAATGCAGATTTATACCAGATTTATCCTGAAGCCTAAAGCTATAAACAAATAGTGTTTGCAGTGTTGGACTTTAACTATTATCTGTGCTTTATAACTGTATTTTTGGACAACACTGATTGTCCGGACAGCCCAGATTGCATGAAGATTTCACACAGATATGCTGCAAAATCTTAAAGACTTCTAATAAAAAAACCCCCAAAAACAATAGTATTCTTTGATAGTTTTCATTTTATGCTACATAAAGTTGTACTTTATTATGTATTTCAGGCAAATGTACTTTTTAGGCCACTTGATTTACTTGACTGTGATAGTTACTCCAAGATCTACTCTAAAAACTGACATTAAGCATATTAAATATGTTGGTTTGTTAAACTGTGCATTCAATTGATCTGTACTCACCACACCTCAGCTTTCCATACCCTCAGGTAATGAAAAACAAACAAAAAGAAATGATCGGTTTTTGCTGAAATAATCATTATGGAGCATCACTGGTGTGAAGTCAGTTTTGTCATCACTTTATTTTACAGATTTAACATTACTGAGAGTTAACAGCCACAAGGTGGCGCTGTTTACCTGCACAAACTGTTTAACTGCACCAAATATCACATCCAGTAGAGCTGTAGTTTACACTTTACAGCAGGGGCATTAACCTTTTGAAGCCAAAGCAAATTGGTTTTATTTCCATCAGAAACATTGGAAAACAGGCACAGACTAACTTGACAAGAAATGTCCTGCATGTTGCAAGAAATTAGTAAAAGGTGATGTAGAAAAAGACCTGAAAATTACTATTATTATTATTATTATTATGAAATAGTTTTGAAAAGGGTGAG
>NW_024626264.1:0-2145 GCF_008729295.1 Plectropomus leopardus | reverse complement strand
TAATAAATATGCACACTTGTTTAGAATTAAAGAGTTAGGTATGATTGAGCAAAAATATATTATAGTTAATAATAATGACAAGAATTTTAAAAATACCATACAACTTCAATTAATAGCCCAGGCAATTATTTATCAAAATCAGTGACCTCACAAGGCTTATTTTTGGGACAGGCATCTAAATGGGAGATGCTTTTATTTCCTTTCACAAAAAATAGCACTCAGTAAAGGAGTAGAAATCAAATTATTGATTTAACCCTTTGAAACCTGTGCAAATAGGCTTTATTTTTTCCCCCTAAAACCACGTGAAGAAGGTAATGAGCAACAAAAGAAGAGATTACCCATGTACAAGAAAATTTCCTTGAAACTTACCAAAATGAAACAAACAACCTTTTTAAAAATGAGAAAGGAAGACAAAAAAAACAAAAAACAAAGTGAGACATGGCCTGGGAAAAAAGGTCATCATAGAAATTAGAACAATTCTGTAAAATAATTCTGAATATATAATTTTGATAATTATAAAATGCATGACAACCAGACCAGGCTTACAATTGAGACAGGCCTGCATTTGTCAAAATGTGTCGCCACACTGGGCTACAAAAAGGGACTGGGCGTTTAATTGGGACTTTTATGGTATGCAATGTACAGAGATAGTGGTTCAAAAAGATGTGCATTAATGTAACATTAAAGCCAATGTGATGTTAATATAAGCTGTAGTGTCTATAAAGTTCCCGAGGAATGAGTACTAAAACCTGTAAATGAGTTAGCATTTCAGCATTTCAGTTCCCTTGTCTTGTAGTCAATGGGTCTCTTAAACTGGTTTTTGTTTAGATGCTTGAAATAAGGTTTGTGGTTAACACTAGCTTTAGAGACTTTGTTTTGTTATGTGTCATAAAATACGTCAGTAAATAACCCGCTCGTGAATTTTTAAACCTTGCATGTGTCTTTAAAAAGGTGGTTGCTAAAAAAAGTGGCTAAATGAGACAACAAAACATCATCAAACTGAACACAGCTTAACAGCCTCGTTGCGGTAGGGATTGTATGTTTATAGCCTAACGTTAGCTTTTTACTTCAGGCATTGCATTTAGGCCTCAAATCACAAAACTGGTGCTCACATGTGAAGATTAACTTGCTGAACAAAATGCGTAAGTATCATAAACGTTTGTTTTCCACAGAACTTATTTTCTGCAATAATTCAAAATCCAATAGAAAAATCTCACAGGCTTTTTGATGAGGGAATCAGGGCAATGTTAACTTCCACGTCATCCTACAGAAAAAAACATCACCCCTGGGGCACTCTAATAGGGGGTGGGGCTGATGAGAGAGGTCTTACAACCTGTTGTTGAGCCAAGCTGCAGATGGGAAGAAACTGTTTTTGGGGTGTGACGTTTTGGTCCTGATGGATCGCAGCTTCCTGCCAGAGGGGAGTAGTTTAAACAGTTTGTGTCCAGGGTGGAAGGGGTCAGCTACAATCCTTCCTGCCTGCCTCCTGGGCAGTTGGGAAAGGTTTTTCTAGAGGGCTAGTGGGGAAAAAGTTGTGGTTTAGGTGAAAATGAATATATTTTTTCAGTCAGTGCTTTCTGGGAGAAAGTCTAAGAAGAAGACTTTTCCAATGTGCGGGTCATGGAGGGACAGCAGATTGCAGCCAAAAGCCTTTTCCGCAGAGCAAATTATATGCTGCAGTCTGTCCTTGTCCTTTGCAATCTATCATTAAACTTGTTCTTCATACTACAGTACTAGTGTTGCTAGAGTTTTGACCTCTTTAGACTACTTTCCCTTCTTCACGCAGCTCGGAAAAAAGAGGAAGTTGAACGACACCCCCACCTTGTTGGTCCTCTGCAGTGACAGCAGCGTACCAGATGGTGATGAAGGAGCCTTTTTCATGGAAAACATTTGACATATCACATTATAAAACACACAGGTGTAAATAATGAAACTTATCAATGATGGATGATTTCATTTAGCTGGGATTGTATGTACATAACTAAATTACTTAACCCTTTGAAACCTGAGAAAATTATCTTGATTCCCAAAACACAGGAGGAAGTTACAAGTTGCAAGTTAGAAGAAAATTACCTGAAATTTAGCACACACACAAAAAAGATTTTTTAAAAAAAGGTAACAAAAAATTACAAATATACAGATAAA
>NW_024626263.1:0-1416 GCF_008729295.1 Plectropomus leopardus | reverse complement strand
GCAGCTCCAAGTCGGAAAACATGCCCAAACTTACACACACAGAAGAATCACAGTTCAAAGTCCGCGTCATTAAGGCCTCGGGACTTTAGCCGTGCAGCTGAGCCGATTCACAGGTATGTAACGTTTTAAACAAAAATGCATCTTTGAACTGCTGATATCGGTGGACTTCACTCAGTGTCTGCTTCTAACTCGACGCTCTGATGTCCGTTTTTGTTGAAAAGAGTCGGAAACGTAAAGACTCAGCTGAGATTTATTTGTACAATCGTCGGCATAAAGATTTCTAGGCAGTGTAACGGAGGACGTTTGTGAGGTCAGAATCAATTATGACAGTGTGTTGGGGGAAAAGACCTCTATGAAGGTAAATGAAATAAAATAAAATAAAACCATCCATCTCAGAGGTGTTTTTTACGTGTTTATTTCAGAGCTGAGGATGAGTCAGCAGTGGAAACGAAGGCTCTCTAAATGTCATCTTGTTGCCTTCAGTACTTTAGTTTTCCATCACGGAGCTGTTTTCCTTCTCCTGACACGCTGTTGTGGAGGTAAGTTACACAAACACATCAGCTTCTGTTCAAAGATTAAATGTCATAATTAAAGTTCAGTGAAAGTATGGAGGCCCTGAGCAGCCATACCTTCATACATAATGAAACTGTGATTTCCCAAAATAATTTTCGCAGAAATTTGTACATTTTTTTTTCTTAGAAATTTGTCACTTTTTTTTTGTCAGAAATTAGTTGTTTTTTTTTCTCACACAAAAATCAGAACCTTTATAATCTCACAGAATTTTTTTCATAGAAATTTGTGAATGTTTTTTTTTTTAGTCACAAATTTAGGACTTTATGAACTCTTGGATAAAGTTATTTTCTCAGAAAATCGCCCTCTGTTTTTTATTCATTTATTTATTTTAAATCTTAAGTGGCCCTAATACACCGCCGCTGAAGCCACATGAAGCAAAATAAGCAAAATTAAAAAAACGCCTGTTTCTTCTCCAGGTCAGTTTCAGATGGTCGGTCCCTCTAATCCCGTATATGCGACTCTTGGAGACGACGTCATGTTACCATGTCACCTGGAGCCCGCTACTGATGTCTCTACGAAGACGCTGGAGTGGTCCAGACTGGACCTGAACCCGCGGTTTGTCCATGTGAGGCGTGACGGCGTGGAGCTGCTGGTCAGCCAGAACCCGGCGTACGTGGGCAGGACGTCTCTGTCCTCCTCCAGACTGAAGCACGGAGACGTTTCACTCGAACTGTCCAATGTCAAAGTCTCTGATGATGGAAACTACCGGTGTCACATTCCAGCAGTGGGGACATCTGCGGTCCAGCTGGCTGTCGGTGAGTCCACATCACCTTTATTTCACAACTTCACTCTTTAACCCTTTGAAACCTGGATCAACATCACTTTTAAAAAACATGTGTTTTT
>NW_024626262.1:0-1218 GCF_008729295.1 Plectropomus leopardus | reverse complement strand
TTTTTTTTTCTTTAAATGGCCAATTTTTTTCTCTTTAAAATCACCGAAAGTGACACAATTCATCACAGCCATGAGCTGAAAAAACCGAAACTATGATACTGATACGGCGGTGGACTTCATGTGTAATTATACAGGTGAAACAAAATTCCAAGACTTTTCCAAAATTTTCAGAATATATTTAGTTTCCCAAAACTTTTCTGGAAATTGCTATTTGCAAATTCCATGACTTTTCCAGATTTTCCATGACCGTATGAACCCTGGATTGTGAGTGCATTAATACAATAGTGGATGGGGGATCACGGCACCAAATGTTGGGGTGTCAGATTCCCTCTGATAATACAAGGGTGTGGTGTGCGTGTGTGTGTGTGCGTGTGTGTGAGTGCACAGTTGGTCTCTTAACATGTGGAAACACCACAGAGGTGAGTTGTGGGTGTGATGACATCACCCGCCCAGCAGCGGTGGGGATTCCCTAACAAAAAACACATTCTCTTTCTCTCAACTCACTGCGTTTGTGTCTGGAGCAGACGGGATGGGTCTCTCGCTCCCTCTCTCTTTCTCGAGTTCGACGGCAGCGATGTGTGAGGGCTTCAGGAGCGGAGGAGGGCGGGAGAGACAGCTCACTGAGTCAACATGTGATGAACGCAGCCCGATTATTAAAAATAAAAACTGCAGAAACAAAACAGAAGGTGGAAAGAAAAACACAACAGGAGTACTCTTGGTCACAGCATGCAATGCAGAACACGCGCCGCCCACGTTCATCAGAGTAGATCCGCTGATTTGTGTGGCGCCCTCTAGGGGCTGTGGAGTATGCAAAGCCCTGTTTGAACTGAAGAGAGGAGGAGGAGGAGGAGGAGGAGGAGGAGGAAGGAGGAGGAGAGGCCCTAGGCGTGCTCCAGGAGCCACTGGAAGAGGGAGGTGCGCTGAGGTTCTCTGCCCGTCTGCAGGGGCTCCTCTCTGGCCGGGGACGGACCGCGAGTCTGGCCCTCTTCACAGTAACGCAGCAGCGTGTGCAGCAGCTCTCCCACACGCCACCTCCTCTCCCGAAGCCTCTGGACCACCGCAGGGAGCTGGGAGGACACACAGTTCTCATCAGGGGCCACACACATTTTTACCAAGTCATTTCCAGGATTTTTACGACTGTGCGACAAATTTTAAAGACCACCATCAGTCCTCCCTGTGGATCTTTTTCATTACTATAGAATAGCTTAAAATATATCT
>NW_024626261.1:0-2227 GCF_008729295.1 Plectropomus leopardus | reverse complement strand
CCGAGGCAGAGAGCCAGCTCGTTCTTCTGGATCTTTCCGTCCCCGTTGATGTCGCAGTGACCCATCAGGGCTTTCCTGAACTTGTCCAGGTCTGTGCCGCTGATGCTGGGCTGCAGGACAGGGTCGGGGTCAAAGGTCAAAGGTCAAAGGTCACAAGCATTCTGCGACCTGAGAGAACTGATCTTGTTTCTTGTGAAAATAAAGAGAAAAAGGCAACGAGCAACTTGACAAGAAATGTGCCGCAAACTGCATAAAATTAGTGAAAAGTGACAGAAAATGACTTGGAAATTAACGTTGGGAAAAGAAATATCGAAGGAAAACGATATTAATATTTCCCAAACAGATCTGATGAGCCATGGTTTCATTTCAGTCGAGAACGGTCCATCGAATATCTCCTATGACAGTCTGACAATCTCTGATAATCTGTTTCTGTCGACTAACAAACGACTGATAAAGTGTTGTTCAGCTAAAACTAAGAGCTGAATCCTGTTCCCAAAAATAAAATTAAAAAAATAAAAGAAAGAAAATTAGCTGTGGGGAGATAATCAGATATTATCCCAAACAATAAAGAAATAGGGATAATGCCTGGAAAACTATATTTTTAATTGTCTTTTTAATCAATTTTAGATTTCAGATTTTCAGGTCATTTTCTTGTAACTTTTTTTTTCTTGCTAAATTTTCATTCTTTGTTAAGTTGCTCGTTGTCTCCTCCCATGTTTTTTGGAAGAAACCAAGCTAATGTGTTCAGGTTTTTAAGGGTTAAAAGCACGTGTCAGCTCTGCGTATGCAGATATATGAAGATAGATGAAACGTGTTTCACCTTCACCAGCTCCATCATGTCTTTGACGAATCCGTCCACCTCAGGACCCTCCAGCGCGCCCGTCTTACTCTGCAAACACAAAGACACGCAGCAAAACCTCAGAGTCCTCAGGGGGCGGGAACGCGCCCAACGAAGGTTTATGAAGCTAAAATTCAAGAGTTATTTCATGGTTTATTTTTGGACTGTCAGAAACAAACAGTCAAACTTACGACATCATAGTGAGCAAAAATCTTCTCAAAGTCTCTCTTCCTGTCCTCCTGACTGCAAGCCTGACAGCAAACACAACAAACCGATGATCCAGCACAGAGTTCAGCCTTTAAATATTCACCCAAAACATTCAGAGCAACTGCAGAAAAACCAAACCCGCTCAGTGCCGCGCACAGACGTTTCTGAGGACGGGTGCTTAACCAAAACAAAGCTAACTTTTTGCAAAGTGCACGCTCAAAAAGCCCAGCGCGTCTGCACGATGACAACTTTAATGCAGTTTTCAGATTTGTGCCATCACGTTAAAGAACTAAAACACATCTGCCCGTCTGATTCTCGCCGCATCTTGACCATCTCTCCTGCAGCGTTTTCCTCCCGTTTTTGCCTTAATTTTTATTTTACAATCAGTGTTTATTGATGTATTTAATTATTTCAGCGAGTTAGGTTTGAACATTTTTGTGGCTTATATGCGTTTTCTGTACATTGTTTGTTACTATCAAATTTTATCTTAAAAATGACGTTTTTAAGAACTTAAGTATGAAATTGGAAAAAGAAGTGATTTTTTTCTTTTTCAAATAGGAAACGTATTTAGTGGAAGCACAGATTTTTGGGATCCATCTGAGCATCAGACTGAATTCACCGCAGACAGAAACAGGGAGGTGAAATTAAGCTCAAATTTCAAATAAAAAAAGAAGAAAACTCGTTAATAAACTTTTCAAACTTACGTCCATCTTAAACTTCAGTAGGAAGTTTTCTTTCAGGGCCAAAATTCTTGAGACAAGAAACAATATCAGAGTCAGAGACGTCAGTAAAATGATGTATTTTCTTCAGCAGGAATCGTCCACTTTCTCCTCTGCGTCACGTGATCAACTTTACCTGGCGAGGTCGTTCAGGTCCAGCCGTCCGTCTCTGTTTTTATCAAACATCTTCATCTGCAGGACGAAAACACCAAAGTCAGATTAATCCGTCCACAAGAGGACGACGTCTCAGCGGACGGATGTCTCCGCAGAGTTACCATGGTGTCCGTGTACGCCTGCAGCTTCTCAGGGCTGACGGACTTCCTGTGCTGGAGGAAGAGGTCCTGAAGGAAGCCCTGAAGGGACAAAAAAGACGCACAAACATGCTCCAGGTCAATGCTCCAAAACAGGCAACAGCAAAATGGCATAGGCGAGAAATCAGCGGATTCAGAGAATTATTTTTCAA
>NW_024626260.1:0-3065 GCF_008729295.1 Plectropomus leopardus | reverse complement strand
TCCATTTCGTCTCGTCTCCTCCTTCTCCTCCTCACCCGCCCCTCTCCTGCTCCTCCTGTACATGTCATCTTCTTCTCCTCCTCTTCTTCTCCTGCTCCTCTGCATCTTCTCCCTCTTTTCATTGTCTCCTCTTCATCCATCTTCTTCTCCTCCTCCTTCTCCCTTTCCTCCTCTTCATCTCCTCCTCCCCTCCTCTTGGTCTTTATCATCTCCTCATCTTCACCTCCTCCTCCTTCCTCCTTATTGTCTACTTTGGCTCCTCATCTTCTCGTCCCCATCGTTGTCTCCTCTTCATCCATCCTCTCCTCCTCCCCCTTCTTCTTCACCCCCTTCTACTTCTTCTCCTCATCTTCTCCTCTTTATTTCCTCCTCCTCTCTCCTCTTCAACTCCTTCTCTCTCCTCCTCATCGTCTCCTCTTCATCTCCTCCTCCTCCTCTTAATCTCCTCTGTCCTCCTCTTCATATCCTTTCACCTCCTCCTCTTCATCTCCTTCTCCTCTCGCCTCCTCATCCTCTTCATCCCCTCATCTCCTCCTCTTCATCTCGTCTCTCTCCTCTTCAACTCCTCCTCTTCATCTCCTTTCACCTCCTCCTCCTCTTCACCCCCCCTCCTCTCCTCTCCTCCTCCTTTTCATCTCCTCTCCTTCTCCTCCTTGCTCCTCCTCCTTCACTAACGTGTAATCAGTCATCATGTTTTCGGTGTTATTTTCTGATCAGATTTATCAGTCAGGTCAAGTATTTATTTCAGAAGTATTATGGGATGTTTCAGCAGTATTACCATCATTATTATTATTATCATCGTTATCGTCATCATCATTATTAACATTATTATTTTTTTACTGTAATCAAGTTTTAGGCATTGCTCTTTTTACATTTATTTTAGATTTTTTTATTCATTATTTTTATTATTTTTTACTGCATTTATATGGAGTTTTAGGGTGTGCTTTATTTGCGTTTATTTTGCTATTAAAAAAGGTTTTTTTTACTTTATTATTTTTTTCATTTAAATGTATTTTCTTGTAATTATGATTGATATTAAATTGTAGGTTTGGCTTTATGTATATGAATAATTCTGCAGTTTTTCTGTTTATTTTTAAGTGTAATTTTACTGTAGTTCATATTAAATTTTAGGGTTTAATGTATTTTTGTTTATTTTGCTATAATTTTTGTGTTTAATGTTTTATTTTATTTTATTCACTTTATCTTTTTTGTAACTGTATTTAATATTACATTTCAGGCCATACTTCATTTATTCATTATATGCTTCATTGTTTTTTCTATTTAATATTTTGCTTGATTTTATTGTTTCTTATGTTTGTTTTTTGTTTTTTAACTGTAGTTTATATTAAATTTAAGGGTTTACTTTATTTGCTTATTTTCTATAGTTTTTCCGTTTAATGTTTTCTTTTCATTTTTTCATCTAATCTTCTTTTTTTTCTCTCTTATAAGATTAAAAGAGAGATAAGAGATAATCTTATTTTATCTCTTATATTACATTTCAGGCCGTACATCATTTATTTATTACGCTTTATTTTTCCTATTTAATATCTTATTCGATTTTTTTTCAAAAATGTTTTTATGTTTTATTGTAGTTTAGATTAAATTTTAGGGTTTACTTTATTTGTTTATTTTTTTCAATATTTTTCCGTTTAATGTTTTGTTTTTTCATTTTATCTTTTGTCTTATCGTATTTTACATTACATTTGATTTTTTCATAATGATTTTTTTTTTGTATTTCATATTTTATTTTATTTTATTGCTTTTTTGTCCGTTTTAGTTTATTTTACTGTTTTTATTTTGAAGGGCAATCCGCCGTACTTCCGCTCTTCGCGACCATTTAATCCTTTCCCACAATGCTTTGTGTCCACGTCCCCTGCTTCCTGTTTATTGTGCCCGTCTCCGCCGGTAACGATTCTCCGTTAATGCCGCGGTGCCGCCGCAGAGAGCTCGGTGAGTAACCGCATCCCGACACGTTTCTGCGGTAAATCTGCGGGGCGCCGTCAGTTCCCGCGGTTTGCTCTTTTATTTTGACAGTTTGCGCCGCGGGAAGAGAGAATCCCTCCGCCGCTTCCTCATCACTGACAGCGAGCCCGGCCGAGCCCCGGAGCCCCACTCTCAAAACACAGCGTTTAACGCATCCGCGCTTTAACGGCAACAGAACGCGACTTTTTTTTAAGGTTTTAAGACATTTTAATGAACAAAACGACGCCGTGAAGAATTCGGCCGTCAGAAATCCCGCAGATGAGCCCCGCACCGGTCTGAAAAGTCATCTTTCATAATGGATGCGCTGCCAGCAGCCGCCCTCCGCGGGAGGACGAGCCGCGGCGGAGAGGAGGAAATCTGTCACGCGCGTCGACCAGAAATGTAGATTAAATTCTGCTCGTTGTGTTAATCGCATCCCGGACTGAAGGGTGAGGAAAATAACTCACCGAAACACAAGGCTTTCTCCGTTACCGGAGCAGGGCTCCCGGCAGCCCGGGGCTCGGGAAAAATGAGAGATTTTTGAACGGGCTTTGGTCTGCCGCTCCGCTCCGGCTCGAATAAAGAATCAAGTGTCGCAGAGCAGCCAGATGTTTCTGCACAGCACACGCAGCTGTGGGGCTCACGTGACGCCGTGGAGGTCATATTTACTGATTATTAATATTTAATTGTTCAGTTTATGCCTCAGAAGAGGTCAGAGGTCACCTGTCTTTATGAACAGTGACATCACAGAGTGTTGACCTTATATGGTCAGTGTGACCTCACACCTGCGCTGTTTTCACGTCATTAAAAATATCATAATGTTAATTATCTGAAGAGATTTCAGCTCACTGATACAAAACCAAAAAATAACAAAACAATTAAGTCATTTACAGGAAATTAATCCATAAATCGGCCGAACGACGAGACACAAAGATGTTTACCCGTAAATCGGTTTGACCTCCTGAAAATGTGGCTGTTGTGGAAACACTGAATATTTGTTGGTGATTAATAATAATAATGATTTTATGTATATTATCATTAATAATAAGAATTTTATTAATCTCACTATTACAAATCCAAAAAATAACAAAACAATTAAGTCA